>NC_089539.1:22897161-22922161 GCF_963924715.1 Thunnus thynnus | reverse complement strand
TATTTACTCTCTTTTATCTCTGTTTTTACTCTCCACCAACTCCGGTGAGAAATATCTGCCTCTTTATCTCGTCTCTAACGTCGTCCGTCAGTAGTTTGGTGCTGAGCAGGTTAGTGTTCAGCGGCGTCATCGCTGCCTAAACATTGACCTGAAATCAGTGGAGGATTAAGGTGGTCATGGACCCCCCGGGGCTGCCCTTTGTGTGAGCTCACTCGTCATGCTTTACCAGAAAAAAAAAGTAATTTAATGCCACGTGTAATAGCACGCTGGGAATATTACACTGAGACAACCTCTCTATAGAAGAAAGATGTTCACATCTACAAGCTGCACAACATCCTGACAGACACAAATCAAACCGCCGTGAAATACTCCAATAAAACAAAGCCATAAAAACACAATAAACACTGCAGCACATTCATAAATACAGATTCCTGCCTTTAGAAGTTTCCCTCCTTGTTTTTCTGACTGAGAAGTCCTTAATGAGGCAGAATATCACTTTGAATGGACATCAGTGGCAGGTGATTCAGTTTGTTTTGGCTTGGTTGTTGATCTCTAGTCTATTTTTAACTAGTCCCAGTTCTCAACGCTCCCCGCTGGCTGGCTTTGGTCACAGTAAAGTCATAAATAGTCGGAGTATTAAATCAACATTTGGAGACAGACTGGAGTTTCCTTCCTCTTATAAACTGCAGCGGTGACCTTGCTGAGCTTGTTTTCTTTAATAAATTCTCTAAATTGTTCAATTTCATCCACAAAATCTTCCTCCAGATCAGCTGCATATTTCCTCCGGAGGGTAGCTGCTCTCATATATATACAGAGACGGATACTGAGTGAAACCTCCGATCCAGACGAGGTGGCGATAAAAACTGTTGTTTTAAACTTGTCTCGGCCTGATCGCTCAGTCAGGTGGATTCATCTGCTTGATTTTTCCTTTTTCCGTCCACTATGTAGCCTCTTGTGTCCTCTCCGCAGCAACATATCGGGTGGTTGAAGTGTCTCAGAGTCTTTATCTTGATGAGATGGTTGTGAGTCACAGCTAGCTACCGCGCTAGTGTTAGCCCTCAGCTTTAATAACTTTATTTGTATAGGACCTGTCATACAAGAAATGCAGCTCAAAGTGCTTTACAACAACAATTACATGACGAGGACATAAAATAAAATAAAAGCATGTAGAAAAGAAAAAACATTGATGTAACATAAGATGGAAAATAAAATTAAAAGTAAAACCTACTTGATAAAGTGCAACTAAAATACATAGAATTCATAATAATGAAGGAATAAAATCTGATAAGAAGAAGTTAAAGCACAGAATGTATGAAATAAATGAAAATATAACATTTTAGTGCAGCAGAGAGCAAGAGCAAAGCTATTTAAATGCTCGAGTAAAGAGATTTTTAGGTTTTAAGTTTTCTTTTGAAAGTATTTAGCGAGCTGGTTTCTCTGATATCTATCAGCAGCGTGTTGGTTATAGTTTAGGGCTGCGTCACCGATCTTCTCTCGGCTGTATATATCTGATAGCAGATGATCGCTGCGTTCTTGAGGACAAGTAGCTAACGAGGGATATAGTGATATACTTTGATCCTTTGTATATAAGGAGGAAGACCTTAAAGTCAGTTCTACATGTTACAGGAAGTCAGAGCAGATAAAACTGGACTAATGTGTCTCTTTAGTGGCTTTTTTCAGGAGATCAGTTAAAAGTGCATCACAGCATCTTTATGATTTATAAACTTTCGTGCTTTTTATACGTTTCTGTTGATGTGTGAACTGAAGTTTAGATCCAGGGAGTTAATTTCCCCAGATTATTATTAAACAGCAATTCTTCTTTTTGTTTTGAAGGATTTTCAGTTTTATCTTCATTTAATTTTCAGGAGTTATTATGTGTTTGTCGACTAGATGAAGACTCAGCAGCCTTGAAATATCCAGTCAATTAGGGATTTTCTCCAGTAGATCTTTCAGCCGTTGTGCTTTTCATTTCATATTTTCATTCAGACATGTTGCCGCGGTAGCAGTGATGTACACACTTTACCAACATCCACCCAATCAGCTGCTGAATATTTGAAATGTTTCTTATGGACCAATAGGGGTCAAGTTTTTTTTTTCTCTTTAGTTTCAGCTGGTCAAACACTCCTTAGAGCTGAGAGGAATAACATCCTTCACTTTAAATGTAACCATTTGATCTGATGCTAATATAAAAATGAGATAAATTGATTAGCGCAGCTGTAAAGAAAGTATAAGAGCTCAATTTGGATTTTCAGCTGCTGACTCCCAAATCTTGAATGTGAGTTTCCAACGCTTTCAACTTCATTACCATAAAACTTTGACTTAAAAAAAAAATAAATAGAGGTGACTAAATGCTGACAGTGATTAATTCTTGACTGCAGAAAGTTTTTCAAGTCTGCAAGTAGATTTTCATGCCGTATTGGAACAGAAAACAGAGCAAATTGAATGAAAGGTGCTGTGAAAATTCGCCCGAGGCCGTGCCTGTACGTAAATCCAGCCCTCTCTCTGTGTGTGTGTGTGTGTGTGTGTGTGTGTGTGTGTGTGTTAACAGCGGTGTATTTCATCAGGAGCTAACTGCTGCTATCTCTCGTTGAGAAAAATAGCGAGAGGATGGATCTCACACACACACACACATACACACATTCAAAACTGTACAGTGAGACAGATCGGTGTGTGTGTGTGTGTGTGTGTGTGTGTGTGTGTGTGTGTGTGTGTGTGTGTGTGTGTGCATGTCAGGTATTGATTTTCCAGCCAGAGTAAACTGTTCTGCAATCAGAGTGGTAGTACTGCATGTTCAGATAGCAGCTATCGCACACACACACATACACACACACACACACACACACACACACACACACACACACACTCACACACGTACACAAAAAAATCAAAAACAGAAACACACTGATTGGTCACATAGGAAATGGTTTCAGCGCAGAGGGATTGTGGAGAAAGAGAGAGAAAATTGATTTTGGAGTTTAATGAAAAGACGGCCGCTACAAATAACCACCTAACACACACACACACACACACACACACACACACACACACACACACAGAGTAAAGTGACACAAAAATACAGAAACATGGAAACAGAAAGTAAAGAAAGATGAAGGTAAACTGAACACCGTGTTGGATGAATGAACATCAGTTCAGTTGTGAAACTCTCTCTCTCCGTTCTGGTTCTCTGTCTTGCTCATCCTCACATCTTAAAATACACTCGATGTGATGTGTTTATACGTCTAAATCATCAGGATTGTACAGCCAAACCCTTTCTGCAAATCCCTGAATTCCCACAATAACTGACAAGCTGGGAGTTTGAGAGTTGAAAGTGATTCTTGGTTTGACAGAAACCCCTTCCAGCGGGGCTCCTAACAGCAGCGCAAAAAATACAAAATGTCAGTTTCCATAAAGCCAACTTGACCTTTTCTGCCTAATTTACACAAACTGATATACAGCCTGTGCTTGTGTGTTTTACAGCTTAATACTTTGGCTTTCTGAAGACAACAGAGGAATAAAAACATCTTAATAGGCTGACAGTTTTATGCTATATTTTTTGTTAACAGTTTCTGCTGGTGGTGAGCTAAAATATTATCCACAGGCTAAGATTTTAGCATGCTAACAAACATTAGCAAAGTCAAATTTGTTAGCTTGTTCAAATATTATCCACATAGTGAGACAGTGATCCATCCAATATATCCAATATATTAGCAGGCTAGAACTCATTAGCGTTTTAGAATTTACATTAATATCACCATGATAAGTATGCTAATGTAAATAAAACTTACAGTAATTAATGTTGTAACATGCTAACCTTGTTTTAAAATACCTAAAATGAGATCCATGGGCTAATGTTTTATCATGTCATAAGCATATTGATTTTTGTTAGTATGCTAAAACATCTTACATCTTTACAAGTTTGATCTCAATGTTAGCATTTTAGAATTTACATTAATATCACCATGATAAGTATGCTAATTTAAATAAAACTAACAGTAATTAATATTTTAGCATTCTAACTTTGTTACAGATTTTAAAAGACGCTAAAACAAGATCCACAGGATAATATTTTATCTAATATTTTATTGTATATAAGTCATACATAAGCATATTGATGTTTGTTAGTAAACATTTGTAAACTAATGTTTCAGCATATTATGAAACATTAGTATTCTAACATTTTACAGTAATATAAGCAGTAGTATAGTAAGTAAACCTGTTAAAATATGATCCACAGGCTATTTTAGCATGCTAACAAACATTAGCATAGTAAAATTTGTTAGCATGTTTAAACATTATTCACATTGTGAGACTGTGATCAACTTCTAATATTTTCTCTGACCGTTTCTGCTGTGGTCGGTAAGATTTTAGCATGCTAACAAACATTAGCATAGTAACATTTGTTCACATGTTTAATTATTATACAGCAGACTAGAACTTGTTAGCATTTTGGAATTTACACTAATATCACCATGATTAAGATCATATTTCTATCATGCTAATGTAAACAATAATGTTTTAGCATGCTAACTTTGTTGTCCAAAATTCATGCTAAAACAAGATCCACAGACTACAGTTTATCATGTAAGTGAGCATATTGATGTTTTTGTGCTGAAACATCTCATGATGTACAAGCTAATCAGAGCCGCCAACTCTTACACACTGACCGTGAGACTCTTGCAGTTGACACTTTTCATACACTTTCACGCCACACGTCCATTTTCTCACGTGGTGAAAAACAAATTCATAACTGATAACGTTACGGCGCAAACAGAGGACAGTGACAGCGCACGGACAGACAAGACAGAGCAGCACAGTGCAACAGCAGCGGAGGAACTGTTGCGCCTGTTTCCACTTTTATTCAAATACAAATAATTTTGCTGCCTCAACAAATACAGATACAAATACAAATAGTATTAGTAGTAATTCAATAGTAATTGTCTCTTCACTATCCCCCCCTAACATTAGCATGCTAACGTTTTATACTAATATGAACAGTAGCATAATATTAGCATGCTAGCATTTGTGAAAGAGAATTCATAACATTTTAACGTTGCTGCACAGTTTAACTTTTTCAAGACCACAACAGCCACCTTTGACCTCAACAATTACTGTCACCGTGGTTACTGAGCCCTTCTGTCTCTCTCCGTGTCTCCCAGGTTACTGAACCTGTCTCTGACCTCTGACCTGGTCCCGGAGCAGGACGTGATCGACGTCATCATCCACGTCGGCAGGAACCCTCAGGGTCGTAACCTGGCCTGGAAATACTTCAGAGAAAAGTGGGACGTCCTCAACGCGCGGTGAGAGAGACGGAGAAGTGAAGTTTGGTGAAGTTTTAGACGAACGAAATGCTTTTAACCAACAGAAACACTAACTGACTTTCTCACTGTCTCTCTGTTCAGTTACGGTGAAGCGTTGTTCATGAATTCAAAATTAATCGGTGGAGTCACAGAGTTCCTGAACACTGAGAGAGAACTCAATGAGGTAAATACACACACACACACACACACACACACACAAACACACACACACACACACACACACACACACACACACACACACACACACACAAACACACACACACACACACGCACACACTGCAAAACCTGTTCTACTTGAAATAATACAAAATATTCTTTGAACTAATGAAATTTGATCATTTCAAGGATGAAAATCTGCCAGTGGGTTAAAAAAATATGACTTTTCTTGAAACTAGCAAATCTAGCCACTATCAACCTGATCTAAACTTAAAACTAGTTGTTAAAAACATTTATATTAAAGCCTGTTTGGCTTCAGATAAGAGATTAACTGTCAGAAATCCAAGTTAAAGATGCTTGAAACTAGATTATTTGTCTTTAAAGTCACCTCAGTTTATGAGTTTATGAGTTGTGGCATGCGTCTACTTTTTAATTTGACTCAATTTAGGAATTAATATCTTCAAATTAAGCAAAGCAATCTTGTTTTCTCTCAATAGAGATGTGGGATACTGAATGATAAAAGAGCAATCCACTTTTCAGACTTGTTTCTTGTGAGCTCGAGCTGAAAAATAGACCGAATACCTTACAAAAGACCAGTTACTTTGAAACAAGTCTAATAACCTAAAGTGCATATGGTGCTTGACAGGAGTATTTGTCTTTGATAATAAAAAAATAAGGTTTGATCATCCCAAAACAAGACATTATAACTTTCCTTTTTTTGCAGTGGATAGACATTATTGAACTTCCGTACTTCCTGTACTCTTCCCTCTTAGTTGTTTACGTCCCTAAAAATTTAAGCATGTGTCTGTGTTCAACGTCAACTAACACATCTGGAGATATTTGGATCTTTTGACCTGGAGAACAATCCCTCCTAGACAAATAAATAAAAACTAAATCATAAGTAAAATGTGCGTGAATATCAGTTCAGGTTCATCCCACACAGTCAGTGAAAAAAACTGCATAGCTAAAAAACGATCAGCCATGATTAGAGACCATCTTATTGGATACAAACCTCAAAGGATAGTTTCACAATTTTTCAAGTGTGTCTTAAGACAAACACTGAAAGAGGTTTTTGCTCACTGTAATCACTCCTCCTGTTTATACCGGCCATTAAATTGCATTATAATGTGTTTTCAGTGTAAATGATGTGGGACAAAAGTCAGTCCTCCTACTGTGAAAAGAGTATTTAAAGGTTTATCTGAAGCTAATGTGAAGCTTCAGTCGTCCAAATGAGTCAAATCAAACAGATTTCCTCCAGAGCTGCAGTCTTTTTAGTATTAAATTTCCTCTTTGCATTTCCCTGTTGAGCTGCAGTAGATAATAAGCAACAAAAAGAGGGAAATTTATACAAAAAAGACTTTAACTCCAAGTGGAAGATATCCACTTGATTTGACTAATTAAGACCACTGAAGACCGCTCAGCCACTCTCACTTATATTAAAAGCACACTATGAAGGAACCTTTTAATGGTCAGTATGAACAGGAGGAATGAAAACAGCAAGAAAGACATGTTTCAATGTTCGTTTGGGCTCCTGACTGTTGGTTTAAATACAGACTTGAAATATTGTGAACCGTCCTTTAACTAGTTCTATTCAGTCGTTCCTAATCGCGGTTTCTCAGATCGTCTACGTTTTTCTTTTGAAATATGAAAGTCGTCATTTACAACATGATCACTACAAAATCCTTGTGAACTTTTCTGTCCACCAGTATGATGACTGTTGGAGGCTGAGACGTCAACTGCAGGTCCTCAAGACCTTCAAAAATACCTCAAGTTACCAGAAGATTAAGATTCAAAACCGGCTCTTAATGATTCGATTTTCGATCTAAACGTTTTTTTCATATCTGGCAGCTCCTTGATAGTTAGACTATCGAGTCTTGATTTGTAAAGATCAACAGATCGTTGGTTTTATGGCCTGACTGCTGTCATTTACATTTCAAATTCTTCTATAAAAGGATCAGCTGCCTGGTATCAAGTGTGATATAACCGCCATATTTTTTGGGGATTGTACCACACTAAGGCCATACGGTCAAATTTAAATAATTTGTTTAAAATGTAATAATAAGAAAGTTATTTCACCAATCAACAGGGAACAAACTGTTAAACACAAAAACAAGAAGAAGAGCCATTAGATGACAGAAGGGTTCTTAAAAAACAACAGTTTAAATTAAGTTTAAGTTTTGCACTTTGTAGACGGTCACTGTGCACTCGTCTTACAGCCGCCGTACACAGAGACCGATGTTATCCGTCCGGCTCGGAGGACGGTTTGTTTTGGTGACAATTAGGTTGTAGCTTGTTGTCTACCTTACTACAGCAGAAAAGACGCCTTGTTTACGTTTTAACAATGTTTCGCTTATGAGTTATTGATCCAGGAAGTTAGAATCTGTCAATATATTTCCAACTTTACCAAAGTATGAAGCATAGCTTACAAAATGTAGTTTTTCTGTAAATGACAGCTCACGGTAAGGCAAAATGACTCAAGGGAAGCGTTTCTGTTGTTTTTCTTCATTATCTTCGACTCCGGTGTATCGAGTAAAGTAACGCAGCTGCAGCTACCAGTAAGCTACGCTGTGTCGTCTTTGAAACGGTTTTCTTGTCCTAAGATGTGCGCCGGACGCGTGCAAGTTGGCGAGGATGGAGAGAAAAAAAATACAGAGAGAATCGTCAATCCTGCTTTTGATTTCAAAGGTCGAAATCGAACATTTATTTCAATCGATCTTTGATTTAGAGTTGAAATTGTGACACCCCTACTATCAACAATGTAATAAAGCAACAGCAGTAATAATGTTCTTTGTTTCACTGCCACCACACATATTCATTTCTATTTTATTCTTAAAACTTTGCTTTTCATGAAACTCAAAAAAAGGCTTTACTGAAAAGCAGAAGAAAAAAAAAACAGAACAAGAAGTGACAGAAAAATGTTTGTTTTGAATCCAACTTCCTAATGTTCACAACCTTGTATTTTCCACAAACATGAAAGGTTGTGGGCGTTTCTGAATAAATATCTTGTGATGAATACTTTCTGTGGCACAAAAAAAAAAAAAAAAAAAATTTTGTTGGAGACAAGTAGCAATCCCGTTGGTATGGCAACAGCCTCGACGTGGCCTCGAGTATCGATGAAACGTCTGAATCACCACAAATTAAATTGGGACTCTTGAATATATATATAAAAAAAAAACTGCATCATGTTACTGATAGTAGACATTAGTGTTCTGAAAGATGTGTTTTTCGGGATGAGGCAGAGAGGAGAGGCGTTACGGAGGGAGGATAGAGGAGAAGAGGGGCAGGAGGAGAAAGAGAGGATGGATCAGGAGTAAAAGAGAGCAGAGTTAACAATATGAACAGTATTAAAGTGAGTTGAAGGGATGGATTTTCTCCTCCGCTCCAGTGAATCTGTCAAACTCTGGACAATACTACTGTAAGTTTCCTCTTCCATCCATAACTTAAAAAAAGAAAGTTTCTCTTTTGACCATGAAGTTTGTCTTTTAATACCTCGTCTCTCATGCTGGAAACTCTCCATTTAATTACCATCCTTTAAACACACAGTCTCACTTTGATACCTCGGCTTTCATGCGACAAAGTTTTACCTCTAATTATAAACCTTTTAAAACAAAGTGTTTCTCTTTAATTAGCAACCGACCACAAGACGTTTAGTTTTAATCACGCATTTCAAGCTCAAGTGTTTCTCTTTAGCTGTCATTAAAAAAAGGAAAGTCCTCTTTTATTAAAACATCAAGTAACCTTTAATATTTGACCCGCCGGCTGCCTCATGATTTGTTCATTTCCAACATTTTGCTCCAACAATTTGAGTACAACATGTTATACGATTAAAAGTATGCGGCACCAATTTATAATTAGCAGGTGCATTAAATATTTACCATCAAAGTCATGTCGTCAGTTTTATATACAGTGTATAAAGCCCAAAATCACAAATGACATACTGTATTTGCCTCTAACTTTACAAACTTGGTGCAAAAATGGTGCAAAGCAGGAGGTTATACAAGCTTACAAAACAGGGACTGAAAATTTTTGAGAATTTGTTTCCTCCTTGGATGCGACGCTCACTAACAAAGTGAGAGCCAAACTCCATCCAACACCGACTGTGAGCCAGACCTTATCAGCCGACATCTGTGTTGGACCTCACTAATCCTCTCGTGGCTGAATGGGAGCAAAAATCCCTGCAGCAAAGCCCTGTGAACAGGAATTGGGAGCAAATTCCTATCCAAATATTTTTTGGTCATGGAGTGGATGCATCTCAACGACTACTGGCCAAGATTTTCATGAGTTGTACTCATCAGATTCTCGTTCACCAACATATGAACATTTTAATGATTCAATCTGTGCTTTAACGCCACCTTCAGGACTAAATTAACATTTTCAGCTCCACTGCTGGTAAGACAGTTAATCATCAGTATGTTTGGTCTGTCCAACACTTTCATATCAGGGTGTAATGAACACAGCAGGTAGCAGCTGCTACACCTATATTTGTCTTTTCTGTTACACAGGTGTTTGATCATTTTAATAATCTAATTTATTTTCTATTATCCTGTCTTCTTTCCTCCCTTCCTTATATCTTGTACTCCTGCTCACCTCCCTCCTCCCTTCATTATTCCCCTGTCTGTCTGCCCTTCTTCCTGTGCTTTCTGTGCTCAGTTAAAGGAGTTCATCCAGTCCAGTGGCGTGGGGGCGGGGCCTGCGTTGCCGCGGGCGCTAGAGATCGTTGAGGGCAACGTGCGCTGGCACCGCCTCCACCGGCGGCAGTTTTACCAGTGGCTGCGCAAACCTCCGAGCCCCTCCCATGGCTAACGCTACGCACCTTACCGAGAGTAAAGTGACTGCAAACTGACTGCTAAGCTAACAAGCTTACAAACGCAGTCAGCTAGAATGAAGAGAAAGACTGACTTGACTGGTTATTTTCTCTACTGGTTCTGTTTTTAAAGAAATTTGTTTTTAATTTTTTTTTATTTCAGATGGATTATTTGTTTCTTCAACACGTGGCTGATCTGGTTAAACTGGTTTCTGTGCTGTAAAAAAGTAAAGACAAGCTAGCAGTGACTGAGATGAATTAGTCATTGCTAGCTAGCAGCTAGCCTCCAAACTCTCCAATAACTATATCGCCCTGAAGACTGATGACAGCCACAGAGAGACGAATCAGATGTCAGATTAACAACAAGAACAAGAATTTATGATTTAAAATCGAACCAGATGATTTGACCAAAAACTTTTCAATGAAACATTTGTGAAATAACACAAAACTCTGCCTTTCCTCAAAATGTTATCTGCCAATATATTCTTGAAATTGGCAAAATCCAATATTACAGCAGTAGCTAATGGTTGCTTCTTGACTTCAAAAACAACATTATGTTTTCAAGAATTATGTAGGCTATACTATTAACTGTACACTTCAAATAAACAACTTGACACATGATCAGTACGTACTTAAATCCTTTTGAACTTGAAAGTTGAAAGGACAATATGTTTTGTGATGTGACCTTAAGTCCGATATTTGTCAGGTGACACACGTTAAACACTGTTTCATCACCCAAATGCCAAAGTTTTGAATTTTGACAGCTTCTAAAGTCCAATCTCAACATCATGACAAGTCTGAAAAAGACCTTTGACTGTCTTGTTTGAATATATTTTAAATGGACCTGACAGAAGCTGGACCTGAGCCCACACAGACCAGGAAATATTCAGTGGATAATTTGTTGGGTTTTGATCGGTTGACTAAAGATGAAGTATGCATTAATCAGAGCCTGGACCTTTCTGTTTTTGCTACATTAAACCAGTTGACAGTAAAAAAAAAAAGGCAGATTTCCCAGGAGTCAGCTGCATGTCGATCGTTGAACAGAGCTGCAATTAACACTACACGGACTCTATGTCCTCTGATCACAGCAGTAAGAGGACTCATTCACACTCATTAACACTCCACAACTGCTTCAGCTTGAATTTAAAGAGCAACTATGTTGTTTCTTCTGGATCAAAATATCAGCAAGTTTGAAAAGCTTTGCCAGAGCCTCGCTTCAAAAAATCTACTTTGAATATAAAAGCTTCGAAATTTTTTGCTCTAAGCCACAGAAAACGCCACATGTGAAGGAATAATTTCCCGCTGAGGAGCAACGATGCTGTGGTTTGTGTTTTGTGTTTGAACAAGTGGAGCTGGAAAAAAAAAAAAACGTTTGATGGAGATTCTAAAAGGCTTAAAGTAAAAAAACAAAAACAAACAAGGGTTTTCACATAGAAGGCGTTATGGGATGTAGGAAAGTTGTAATCAAGACATGATGGATAGAAATTGTTGACAGCCTTTACAAATAAACCCCATCCATGAATTTAACATGTGAAATGTCCATTTTCGGATCTCCCATCTCTTCTGGTCCATCTATAAATCAAAATTTATCTATCTGATATGACCAAATAATTGTGGAATACAAAGTAATAATTGACTTTTCAAAGCAAATATACAAAGTGCATCACAGTTAAAATAATTACAACAGAACAAAAAGATGGAAGTAAGAAGTAAGTAGAGCTGCAATGATCAGTTGACAAAATTTATCACCAACTATTTTGATAATCATTTGATCGCTTTTTGTCATTTTTCAAGAAAAAAAAGTCAAAATTCCAGCTTCTCAGATGAATATAAAATAATTTTCTGGTTTCTTTAGTTCTCTGTGACAGTAAACTGAAAATCTTCAGATTGTTGACTGTTAGTTGGGACAAAAGAAGACATTTATAGACGTCACCTTGGGCTTTGGGAAACAGTGATTGATATTTTTCACCATTTACGGACATTTTATAGACCAAACAATTAATGGATTGAGAATATAATCAGATTAATCGATCATCTAAATTGTTAGTTATCATTAATAATTGTTAGTTTTAGCCCTAAAACTAAGTGGTTCAAAATCAATTTAAAAAAGACAAGACAGATGTCGGTGATTTCACAACACAAAGACATGAAAAAAGAACAAGTTAAGGAGAACAAGAGTTGTTTCTTGCCAATTAGTTTCTCCTAACATGTTTTTTCTTAGTTATTTGTTGTTGATTTTACTAAAATTATGGAGCATTGGTTTCATGATCCAAGGCACCGAACTGTTTCCTCCTCAAACTCTTAAGATGTGTCAGAAATTCATCCCTTTCACACACTCATTAAAGTCTCTCTAAAGTTAGCAGAAAATTAAGGTTTTGTGGGCTAATTAATCATCTTTTTTGAGTTGCCACTAACAAGGTTTAATGCCTTATAACTACCTTACACATCTGTTATCAGCAGATGAAAAGTATTTTTTGTGAGAGTGTACGCAGCTTCCATTGTGGTCATTTTTGACACTAAAAAGTTCAAAATTTAGAAACTCCAGTGCAGAAAGTAAACACAGCAGTGAACAAAATTGGGAGCCAATTTCTGACAAAACAGTCTGTTTAAACTCCACCCACCTGAGCACTGTCAGCCAATGAGCTGCCTACTTATTTAGTAACCTAATAAAACCATAAAACATGACTGACGTTTCACATCCTGAGAGCGACTGCTTCAACTGAAGAATAAATTAATTTAGAGAGTATTTTCTTCCTGGAAATCCCAGAGGAGTCATGAGACTATAAAACTGACCGTAGTTACCATGACAACCTTCCTGACTGACTTGCAACTTTGGAGATTAAACCATTGACAAATAAAAAAAACTAAACAGACTCAACTCTTTGGCTTCACAAAGCACAAAACCAAGAAGTTGTTGAATGACGCCCATCAGCTGCAGCTGCTGGACAGAAACTAAACTCACAACAACAACAACAACAACAACAAACACTAGGATTGATTTTTGTATCAATGGTTAGCTTTCAATAAACCCTTTTTTCCATCCCCAGATGGATGAATAAAGCAGCAGATAGTAAAATAAGGTCAATAAAAACAAGATAACTGACTGTCTGGCTATTCGGCTTGTAGAAATATGTCAAGTGTTATTGTTTGCAGATGATGTGGCTTTTTACATGACTGTTCGTATGGGGGTCGGGACAAATTCAGCCTCATCATTGGTGGACTTTTACAGCTTGTGTCACAGACTGGATGACGTGAAGGACTTATCAAGCAACGCAACGGATTCTGTGGCGTGATGGGATTGTACAGTGTGACGGATTACTTAAATTCATAGCCTGATGGAACTTACGAGGCTATGAATTTTACAGTGTGATGAATTTTTGGACTCTGCGGTGTTACAGATGATACAGCGTGACGGAAATTACATCCTGCCTCTGTAGCGCAATGGATTCTAAAGCACGTTGGACATTACAGTGAAAAAATGTGACTGTAAACTTCACAGTTTGACAAGTTTGGTTGCATGATGGAGTTTAAAGTGCAACAGATTCGACGGACCCGCAGATTTTCTAGCAGCATGGATTGTACAGTATAATGGGATCTACAGTGTGATTGGCTTCTTATAGCGTGACGGATTCTTCGGTGTGATGGATTTTCCAGGATGTGGCTGTCTGCTTTTTCCCCCTTCAGAGTTTTAAAAGGTAATGTAGGCTGATCTATGAAGTCTTTGTGCTGGAAAAATACTTCAAACTCCAAAACCCAGATAAATCTTTGGACTTCATGACTTTTATGAATTTTGGAAAAAGGACTTTAAATGGATGAACTTTTTGAAAAGTCTGACGCGTCGAACCTTCGTCCTGGTGAACAGAGCCTTTCTGAAGTTATTCCTCCTCTGTTAGATCCGGCTTTGATGTTAATAATTGAGCCATATATGAATTAATGGGCCTGCCTGCTTCTATAAACTGTGCGTCCAGTGATGCGAGTGTGTTTGTGTGTGTGTGTGTGTGTGTGTGTATGTAATGATGATGAAGATAACAGCAGTGGAGGTGATGATGATGATGACTGCTGTGACAGTCATGATGATTAAAATGATGATAATAATTATAATTATTATGATCGGGGCTGAGGATGCCGGTGAATCTAATGATGGCAATTGGGTCGGTAATGATAATTGCTGATGTTTAAAAGCTAATTAGCATTATTATAATTATTATGCTAATTATCCTGTGCATTTTTTGAACCTTTATTGTCCTGTCAGGGAAATTTGGTTTACAGACAAAAAGCACACAACAAATCCGCCCGATGTACAATAAACACTGTAAATTATAAACACGTGATATTTAAAAACTAAAATGTGGGATTTGAAGATGTTGAAGAAGAAAGTTGTGTTCATGATCATAATGATGATGTTGATGACAATGACTTGGGACCAAAATGGGAAGGAAACAGGAAGTCACATTGAAGATCTTAAGCCTACTTCCTGTTTGCACTGCTGTGGTGTCCTATGTTTTCTGATTGAACGATATTAAAATGGTTAACCTTATGTGTATTCGGTCTGTTTCTATCCAGCCTCCGTACAGATTTTTTTACTTTTTTAAATGCCTATTTCAATATTCATTCATTATCAGTCATTAATAAGTGGGTGAATAATCTTTAATGAAGCTTTCAGAGAGCAGAGGGAGAGATTCTTTAGGTTTTACACAAATAAAAGACATTAAAAATCACACTATATTACAGTCCTTTGTTAACTAAAACAGGAAAACTTAACAGGATAATGTGATTTTTCAATTTCTAAACAAATACTAGCCACATTTAACCCAGAACACCCTCTAATGTGAGTTGAAATATTTACATTTTTGTATATTCTGGGATACTTGAGAAAAAGCCATGAAATATAAATGCTAAGAGGAATGTGTTGTGGATGTTTTCACTGCTCTCAAATATAAAACTGGGTCAAATTTGACATGAACAGATAATTATATCCTCAGTGTTACTCAACATAGAAACACGAGAGACTCCAGGTTAAACTAAAGATACTAAAGGTTCATTTATGGTCAAGTTTTTTTCCAACTGTGTTCTTGAGAAAAGCTTTAGCAAACTCAGAAGGCTTCATAGTAGCATCTGGGAACAAACCGCGGCTCCATCGTTTTCATATTCATCCAAAATTAGCCCAGAATCTGAAAGTAAAATGATTTAAACTGCTAAATATTTTATCAGGTTTTGACAAACTGTAATCCTCAGCTTTGACGTCACCAGTGCTCACTGAAAAGCTGCTGTGGGAGTCACAGTTAACTTCTCTCCTTATGTTTTTTTATTTTCACAGGCTTATATTTTAGACTTTTTATTAATACACAGATGTTTATGTTTTGTACTGATGATTCAACTAAGAGAGTGCACTGCTCCAGCTGTCAATCATTATACATCCACACATTTATTGCACCAATCTTTTATTTAATGAATTCCCCAGTAATTCTCTCCAACAGTGTGTACAGTCATATAAAGTGGATGACCCTGGAACCATGGACATACTGCTGCTTCCACCTCTCTTAATGACAAAGTAACATAATGAAATACCAGTATTTATTTTATTCATTAATGTTTTTCCCCCCAATCTGTTTATCATTTTTAATTATTTATTCCAGTGAAGAGCATAATCGAAATTCTAAATCTAACAACTCAAGGACACATCCTACAAAATATAGAATATCATAAGATATTTACAGCAGTCGGATCATGTTTTGACACAACAAACTTGCACATAAAAAATGTAAACCTCCTTAAAAATGCTATATTTAAGAATTGGCCACCTGTCGAATTCATACTCCACACCCCAAACCAATTAGGAGCAGCAATAGTGCATTTTCAGTGTTAGCTAGCAAACAAAGTAAGTAGGACTTTGACTAAGTATGATAGCAATAGTAATTCAGTGCTAACGTTGAGCTAATGTTTGTTTGAATAAATCTAACCTAGAAGAAGAACTACTTCTTCTTCTCTGGCTATGCGACCGCTGTCAGATCAGAATTCATGTGTTTGTTTTTTTTAACGTCTCACTTCTCTGCACATATCGCCTGTCGTCATCATACACAACAAATAATCCTGAACGTGTATGCTAGCACAGCCGTGTCATCCATGTTTATGATTTAACATTATTGCTGTTATTCTTGTACACATGTGACTCACATTTCAGTTAAACCAACTCTCAGGTGTCCATATGAACAGTGAAAGAGGTTTTCCTCGCTGTAATCATTCCTCCTGTTCATACTGGATATTAAAAGATCCTTCAAATGTGCTTTCAATGGAAGTGATGGAGGCCAAAATCCACAGTGTGTCCACACAGTCATTTAAAAGTCTCTGTGAAGCTTATATGAGGCTTCATCAGTCTGAGTTAGTCATATCAAGTGGATATCTGACACATTTACAGTCTTTTTAGCATCAAATTCCCTCTTTGTTTCCTCGGACAGTGTTTCCCTGTTGAGCTGCAGGTGGAAGTATAGTAACAAAAAGAGGAACTCTGGCACTAAAAAGACTGTAACATTGAAAGATATCTACTTGATTTGACTCATTTGGACGCTGAAGCTTCATATTAGCTTCAGATAAACTTTTAAATACATTTTTTGCACAGAAGGAGGACTGTGGATTTTGTCCTCCATCACTTCCATTGTAAGTACATTATGAAGGGATCTTCTAATGGTCAGTGTGAACAGGAGGAATGATTACAGGTGCAACAGGACAGTGAAACCCACAGAGACCTGAGAGCAGGTTTAATCAGCCACAATAAGTGAAATCACCTGTGTAGGAGGACTTTGGGCTCAATGTAGTAAAGTTTGAAGCCGTTATTCTGATGAAAGCAGACAGTATAGTGAAAGTATTCATAGTTTAAACTTCTCATCAGTGCTGGTGATGGTAACCGTTCGCCATGGAAACATAGTGAACATCAGGTGGCCCACTTTCCCAGAATATATCCCAACAAATTGGAGCTGGCAGTACCTTTTTTGTTTGTTATTTAACCAAAGAAGAAGAAGAAGACTGTGACATTGCATCATGAGATGGATTTGAACCAGCAACCTCAGTGTGTGTGTGTGTGTGTGTGTGTGTGTGTGTGTGTGTGTGTGACATCTCTCTAAACTTCATCCTCAGTGATGAATGACTCTACTGTTTTTCCCACGGCATCATGGGAAATCACACACAGTGCATACACACTGAGAGTTTACATTGTGTCATTGTGTGTGTGTGTGTGTGTGTGTGTGTGTGTGTGTTTGTGTGTGTGTGTGTGTGCGTGTGTGTGTGCGTGAGATTAATGGGACTCGGAAAGAATGTGACAGAGAGAGAAATGAGGTAAACAGATGATATAGAGAGAGAGAGAGAAAGAGGGAGATAGAGGAGTAGTTTGGTGTTTTATGAATGGAAAAGAGACACAGTGTCAGTCTGATGGTTTTACTCCGAAAACCAAATAGAATCTGTCGTTTTCAAATAATTGCCAGCGGAGGTGAGGAAAGATAGGAAGAAGAGAGAGGAAGGCAAGACAGAAAGAATAGGAATGGGGGGGGGGAAGACGAGACAAAGCAAACGGGTAAAAAGAAGGAAAGAGGAGCGAAGAGTGGAGCGATAGAAGGAAGAAGGTCAGAGGAAAGATGAAGAGGAAAAGAAGCGAGGAAGGAGGAAGGGAGAGAAGAAAGGAGGAGTGACACAGCAGAAATATGAGGAGGATGAAAGAGAGGGAAGAATAAAGGAGAAAGAAAAGAAATGAGGTAGGGGAAAAGAGGAAGGAGGTATGGAGAGATGAAAGGAAAGATGAAGGTCAGAAAGAGGAGGAAGGAGGGAGGGAGAGAAGGAAGGAAAGAAGAAAACAAAAGGCAAAAAGAAAGATGAGGCAACAGAAAAGGGAAAGAAGGGTATAGGAGAAGAAAGAATAAAGGAGGGAATAATGAAAGGATGGAAGCAACAGAGCAAGAAGAGGTTGGAAAGAAGTGAAGAGGAGGGAAGAAGAGAAGACTGAGATAACAATGAAAAGAGTAAGGGGAGAAAAGGGAAAGCAATGGAAGGAAGACAGGATGAATAAAGGGAAGGAGGAAGTAAAGAAAAAGGATAAAAGGAAAAAGAAAAGGAAGAAGAGATAAATAACTCAAGAAATAGGAAAAGAGAAGAAAGAAAGAACAAAAGAAGGAGGAAAGGAAGACAGGCAACACAAGCAAAAAAGAGAAGAGAAAGAAAGAAAAAAGAAAGAAAGAGGGAAAGACATGGAAGGATATTAGAAGCAGAAAATGAAAAAGAGGAAGAGTAAGGCAAAGATTTGAAGGGAGGAAAGAATAATAGAGGTAAAGAAAGGAGTGAAAGAGGAAGGAAAAAGGACAGACAGAGGAGGTAAAGAAACAAAGATGGAGGGAGAGGAAGTTAAAAAAAAGAAACAGATGAAGGGACTTCCTTAAAAAAATGCTTTCATTCCAGTTTTTGACAATCTCATTGAAAAAAATATATATGAAAAGTTGTGGCTGGTCGGACTTTTACAAAAGCGAAACTCCGATGTCTGAGTGCAAGTGAACGCAGCAAGAGATGACGCTCCGTAGACTCCTAACTTCTACCCTCCTCCAACACGAGCTGTTTGTGAATGTGCTTTCAGAACGACTTCATCTGTGACAACAACAACAACAACAGACAAAGAAGAAGAAGAAGAAGAAGAAGAAGACAGCAGTCGACAGACTATATAATGAAGGAACGAGGTTATATTTACTGTTCATCTATGAAGAAATGAGAATAATCAGAAAGGCTAGTGGAGTCCATATACGGTGTTTCCAATGTTTAGATCAGATTCGAACATGTTAAATTACAAAATAAAATATAAAGACAGCGAAACAAAACAAAACAAAAACCAAAAACAAACAGCAAACTTTCAGTAAGCAACACAATAATAACCTTTCAATGTTCGAAAAGGGCGCAGGATGAAGTAAAGAACTTTTAAAGTTCTACCCCCTTTATTTATATACTTTATCCATCAAATCAAAGCCGAAAAACATTCAAAACAACACAAGAGAATAAATATAGTTTGCATAGAGACAATAACAACAAACACAAACAACACAAGTCAAAAAGACACACTGCACCAAATCGTATTATTGCAGTGCTAGCTAGCAAACATGGCTAAAGGCTCGCTAGCATCGATGAAAAGTTTGTCATTCATGCTCAAATATCTTATATACAGTCAATGAACATGATGTACCTGATAAAGGCTCAACAAACTGATGCAAATATTGTGAAGCGAAGGAAAAAGCAGATCTGTGTTCACTTCAGGGAGGCAGCGAGGAAGCTAATTAACACAGTCTAGGTGAGAAGTTATGAGGATGGGAGGGAGATGTGAGATAGACAGAAGATCAAAAATAGATTTTATCTCCGTTGCAGGGTTGCCAACTTCCACAAGTAGAAGTGCAGAACGGTCACAGATGGATGGTGTCGGGGTTGTTTTGTTTAGTAATAGTAACTTGTGTTTGATTGTGTGAGGGACGGATTAAACCTGACAAAAACTCGAATATTCACCGCTGCTTACGAGAGTCTCTGGATTTCCTGCAGCTACTAACATCTCTGAAAATGCTCATTCTGCAGACAAACATGTCACAAAGTTCAGATCAGTTGTGCAAGTGCAACATACAAAAACACCCAGTTTAAAAAGCACTAACATCACTCGCTCCAAGCCCCAAAACAAAAAGCCAGAATAGTCAGCAGTGCAGTGACACCTGAGAGTTTGCACTTGGAGAAAAGGAAGTTTTCCATTTATTCAGCATTACTGGATAAACACTGGATATCTTGGATCTAAACGTGTGGCTTCCCAGAGTATAAGTGACACAAATGGTGAATATTGGTTTTAGGATTTATCTCTAGGAGCCAATTTAAATCCTTAAAGGTGCAATAAATAACATTGAGCCTCGCTAGATGTCAGCAAATAACTATTTGCTATATAAAGATATAGAGGAGTAATTGCCTGAGCAGTGAATAAAGTCACACTCCCTCTGTGTGTGTTGTTATCTGAGCGTCTCTGTTCTTGGTTTTGATAGCCTCACCTCGCCTTTCCAAGATGGCGTCCCCGTCACAAACTTTCTCAAATTACAGCTAAACAGTACACTAAAATATGTTTCTGAAAGCTTTTGAGGTGAGAAATAGGCCATGCAGTAACAGAATCTTGATCCATATTTGATCAGCGCTGCCTAGTTTGACAGTTTGTTCCCCAACTTTATCGAGTAAAGTTTGTTTTGGTCTGAGATGTTGGTGCTAAAGTGCGACATCTAGTGGCTGAATGTCGTGTATTACAACTTTAAAGAAAGCTTGTATTGACATAAGTCCTGATCACTTTGAATCTTATTTCAGAAAGCTGCTGAGGGGAAACACTGAGGGGCTGCAGGAGGTTGAAACAGGCAGTAAGTGAAAAACAAACATTCACTCAAACTTTCCACAACAAGTTGTACACCGTTATTAATAATGAAGACTCCCTGGATCTTGTAGGAGACACTTAAATCACCAGTTTTCTTCTACCAGCGATGCATCAGGAGGACTGGTGATAGAAAGAGAGCAACAGGGAAGTGAAAAGGCAAAGATAAGCAGGGAGATGACGAGGTGGAAGAACACCACAGAGATGATGAGCGTCACAGAGATGATGAGGTAGAAGAGGGAGCGTTAAGAGAGCTCAGACAGTGAAATGAGAGTCCCTGAGTTATCACAAGTCGTCTCCTTTCCAGCTGGTCCTCATAGTGTTTTACATCTGAATAAGAAGCACAAATCACACAAATGGATATTTCCTAAAACGGTGCA
Organism: Thunnus thynnus; assembly: GCF_963924715.1. Lineage (NCBI taxonomy): Eukaryota > Metazoa > Chordata > Actinopteri > Scombriformes > Scombridae > Thunnus > Thunnus thynnus. The sequence goes on along the minus strand of NC_089539.1, from coordinate 22,901,095 downwards.
TTTAGGAGACATGGTTTAGCCTCAATCTAATAAATATATGATTCAGTTTAAACATATATCTAGTAAATACTGCTCCATAGTGTATTATTAGGAGTTAGTATCTTGTATAAACAGGTGTGATGAGCCAGCGCAGCCAAAACTGGAGAATTTCCCCGAGACCCTGCAGCGAGGAGCCAGAAGCTTTCAAACAGAGTGGTATAAAGCCCATTCATGGCTGGCACTCACAGTCCAAAAACACAGCTTATTGTTTCCCCTGTTGACATTTCTGTCTGCATGATTCCTCCCCCAAGAGTGTTTTTACCTCCATCGAAGGGTGTCGTGGTTGGAAAAAGGCCAGATTTAAAGACAGAGGTTTCTGTTCTCGTGCTCCATCTGAAAGCCATGTGAGTGTTTGCATGGACAGAGAACAAAAAAAGAGTGACAGATAGTGACAAAAGTGTTTTTCCAACCCTATGATTTAAAAAAAAAAGACTTCAACAGCAAGATAAAAATGAAACATACACCAGTTAAACCATCCAAAGCGAAATACTGGCATGTTTGGCTGGAATGGTTTAAGAAGAAATCATTTAAGAGGTTAAAAAGAAACTGAAGATGTTCAGAAAAAAGAGCAGATCTCATTTGTTCTAAGATAATATTACAACAGTGTGGTTCATGAGAGCTTTCTGGAGATTGCGGAGGCAGAACATCTGGATGCTGCTGGGTGAACTGGTAAGATCATACGCTGTTCTGAGACACACAGGTCGGAGTATAAGAACAACCTTGTAGGTCAAGGCCACAACATTCAGGCACCTAAGCAAAAATAAAAGAAGTAGCCAAGCATGTTTTCCATGTTCAGGGCAGTGAAAACTGTTTAAAGTTAGTCATAGTAGACTCTAATGCATCCTGTAGATATTTATATTCACTGCTTTACTCATGTGCCACAATAATGTTTTTGAGTTAAAATGTTTTCATTTAAGGGCTTTTCCAAGCAAATATTGATATATGTGATTGTTTGTGTATACAGTATGTATATATATATATATATATATATATATATATATATATATATATACTGTACTGTGCAAAAGTTTTAGGCACTTTAGATGTTTTCTTTCTTTCTTATCCATCATGAAATGCCATCAGAGAAGCGTCTGATCACTTCTGAATTTATGCTGCAGCATGACATCGATCCCAAACCCCCCCCCCACAGAGGCCTGATCTCAACATCATCGAGTCTGTCTGGGATTACATGAAGATAGAACCAACTGAGTCACCTAAATCCACAGAAGAACAGAAACTTGTTCTCCAAGAAAAGCTTGAGGAAGACACACGACCATATATATATATATATATATATATATATATATATATATATATATATATATATTTATATATTTATATATTTATATATATATACGTCACTGCCACCCTCTTGCCACCTCATGAATATTTCTCTAGATCCGCACCTGGAAGGGAAGAAAGAAAGAAATGAGGGATTGAAGGAAGGTCAGAGGAAAGTGCAGATGGAAGTAAAGAAGCCAGGAGGGAAACAAAGGGATAGATGTAAGAAGGAAAGGGGAAGGGGAAGAAAGAAAAAGAAATAAAGGGAAGGAAGGACAAAGGGTAGAAAAAAAAGAGCAGGAAGTGGGAAACGAGGACGGAGGGGGGAGAGAGACAGAAGAACAGCGGCAGCAGTGTGTAGGTTGTTATTATTCTAAATGTCTTCTGTCTGTTCAGAGGAATCCTATTTTAGATAACACACACACACACACACACACACACACGGTATAATGGAGACATGAAGACGGACAGAGAGAGAGAGAGGAAACTATAATTCATTTTCTGATAACAAGTATAATCCATGGTTACCGTGGCAACAGCTTCACTACAGTCAATGGAATTTTTTTTTTTTTTTTACAACAGAAACACTAAAATAATAAAACTGGCTACATATTACAACAGAGCATAAATACATGACTTTACACTGACTGTATTATTGGAGGATGTTGGAGTTTAACAGGAATATTTAGAGAGCAGCTGAGTCAACTCTGCAGTTTGTACAAAAGTGGTCACATTCAAGTTAAAAAGACACTTTTTTTTTTTTCAGTTTCTTAAAAGACAAATTATTAAGGAATTTCCAAATTCCATCAGAACAAAAATATAATCTTGTCGTGCACTATTGTTTAGCTTTGGCAGTTTCTTCTAAATATGGAGCGAAACAGATACACAGGATTACATTTTTAGTCAACGGAAGGTCAAAAAGAAGAAGGGTAAAGGGAAAGAAAGAAGTTTGAGCAGCATGTATGAGGAAAGGGAGAAGAAATGAACAAAGAGTAAACATGGTTTGGTGAAAACAAACTGTTAAACCTTTTAAACCTTCCTGTTATAAAGGGACAAAGAGAGATTACTGCCCTATATGATCATATACTGTGTTTTAATGCAGCCCAATTCAAGATATACTTCTTTTTATTTCCATATTTTTCTGTTTCTGTCATCAGATGTCAGAGGTAGTGTGAAATTTGATCATAAATACTACCTGTTCACCAGCAGTCATTACCAAAATACTGAGCTTTATTTTATGATCACTACATTACCTGACAAAACGAACAGAAATCAGAGTTAATGACGACAGCTGTGCAGTGAGATCGGCTGTATTGGCATTTCATATTGAAGTAAAACCCACAAGCATCTAAACAGGCTGTATTAAATATGCTGCTAAACAAGACAAATGTCAGCAAAACACCTCTGAACTACTGTGTGTTATAAATGTGGCCGCGGAAGAACAGACACTCTGCTTCTGAAACGCTGTGCAGTCAGATCCTGTGGAGATAGCTGTAGCTGTTTATATCTGAGTATCCGGTACATGATTTTTCTCCTAAAACATGTAATTTGATGTGGTTTTTTCTCCACATTGCAGCAGCAGTAGCAGATAAACCGACACTGATGCTGGATTTGAGGCTGTAACGTGCTTCTCTGGACTCAAGTAGCTGCCTGGATTATTGTTCAGAGACGTTCTGGCTGTTACTGTTATACTGGTTTTGAGTCTAACAGAACATAACAAGGACTTGGATCAACCAGTCGGCTTGATTGACGCTCAGGTCTGTACGATGTGTGTGTGTCAGCGCCTCAGTAAGACTTTTAATGTCTTAATGGCGGAAGCAAAACAATCTTTTGCATAATAAGTTTATATTAAAGTTGTCTTGGCAACAAACTATCTGAACAGCATCAGAGAAACACTGATTTTTTTAGTGTGAAACTGCCTTATTCACTGTTTTTTAATCATTTTAATCTGTTTGTTTTGGAGAGGAGACCAGTTCTTGGTAAAAACCTTCCTGAACGATGAACACTGAAGGAATCCTCACCGGGAGAAACTGGTTGTTTCTGAATGAAGACAACAACTCCCATGATCCCACGCTACTTCACAACGTCATCAAACTGTGCGGTTGATATAGCATGTTTCGCTAGCAAGGAACCACACCGTCAACAAGATTTATTAAGGAAAACAGGTGATGTGCATAGTTCTTCCGGTTGCTGACTGCGTTGTGGGGAAGCTTATGGGGAATCTGCTGTAGCACCCGGGCAACAGCGGACCCCCTCAGGACCCTGCGGAGGAGAGGAAGAAACAGGAAGAAGAGGGTTAGATGGTATTTATAGGAATGCCGGAAGTGGCGTAGTTGAGGTGTGCTCCTGCTGAATAAGCAAGTTGATTTTTTATTTAATTTATAACCAATGGATTATTGACCCCCTGCGACTTTTTCTATATTATTATTTTTCAGGTATCTATCAACAGGAGATTGGGTTGGGTTACTGTATGCTGGCAAGAATAGTGAAAGATGTGTGAGACTTCCACAGACTATTGAACTGCCTGGGAGCAATCGAGGGGAAGCGTGTTGCAACACGGGCCCATCATCAACAGGATCCAAGTATTACAATTACAAAGAGAGCTTCTCCATCC
>NC_089539.1:22797161-22892161 GCF_963924715.1 Thunnus thynnus | reverse complement strand
CATAAAGGGGTGAAAAGCTTAATTAGCAGTAACACAGCTGATCTTAACTGACATACATGACTGACAGTTACACATTTACATTATGCAGACTCTCTTTTCTACATCACATCTGAAGATCCGCTCACGCCAGCGGAGGAGGAAGATCTACATATTAATGTGGTCAGTCTGACACACACACACACACACACACACACACACACACACACACACGCACACACACACATAAACATAGACAGAAACATCATTTTGCTTCTTCTTAGAGGAGGAAATAGATGAAACATGAGAAGATTTCCAAAGCAGTTGGCAACAAGAAACACACACACACTTTAAAACAAACACACACTTGTTCACAGTTTTTTAAGATTTGTTCTTGTTTATAAAAAAAAAAAGAAAAAAAGAAGTATTTTACATAAAAACTCTTCAGGCATATTTGATGTGCAAAGCATACACACACACACACACACACACACACACACACACACAGACAGCAGAGAGTGTTTATGTTGGAAGATGTCTCACTCAGTCGCTGTTATGATTTACATCTGCAGATTTCAGAATTATATTATTATTATTATATATTTATTATAGTTACTTCCTATTGTCATGAACGACTACAACAGCTTGAGGCTGAAGCTAACGTACAAGTATCTTAAAGTGAAAAGCCTCAATTTCTCTCTAGAAAGACAGTCATTCTGGTCTCAACCTCTAAATTCAGGCCCTATAATAAGTGTGCTATGTGGGCATTTTGGACATTATTGCTCCATTAATAAGATAATATGATGTCTGTGGGTGCAGGGATTGTCATGCTCAGTGTTCTTTGTCTTGTACTTCCTGTTTTATTTTGATACTCGCCTCTCATCTCGTTTCAGGTCCTTCATTTCCTGCCCTCGTGTGTGATTACCTGCCCTGATGTGTTGCACCTGTGTCTCATTGTCTCCTCTCTAGTTCCTGACTTGTTTTTGCCTTTAGCCAACTGATTTGGATCTTCTTATTTTACTAACCGAACACCTGTGTACCGACCCAGCTGTTATTAAAGGTCTGATTTTTTAACTTGCCGACTGAGTCTGACTGCATTTGAGTCCAAGCCGTTGTTCAGTACCTGACAGGGACGAGCGGAGAACGTTACATGACCACACAAACCAAATAAACACAGGAGATCATGTTCAGACAGAGCAGCGACTACCATGGCTTGTCACATCCTGCCTGGACTTTGGTTTTCTTTTGGGTTTCCGGTAGCTTATAGTATTGTGTTTTTTGGTTTCCTCCTCCTTTGTTTCGTGTGCTCCTCCCCTCATCAGCCCTGCTCCCGGTGTTTCACCTCAGCTGATCACTCCCAGCCTGCCCTTGTGTCTACTCACCTGTTCCCCGTTCCCTGATTAGTTTAGTTTGTATTTAAGGTCTGCTTTTCAGTTGAGTCTTTGTTGGATCTTCTGTTTTTGTCTTGCCAAACCTGCTCTTTCTGGCTCTGCGTTTGGGTCCATTCATCCCTGCTACATCCTGACACGGCTTGAGGCTGAAGCTAACGTGGAAAGCCTCAACTTCTCTCTAGAAATACAGTCATTCTGGTCTCAACCTCTAAATTCAGGCCCTATAATAATTATGCTGTGTGGGCATTTTGGACATTACTGCTCCATTAATAAGATAATATGATGAACGTGGGTGCAGGGATGAGCGGAGAACGGTGCATGACGACACAAACCAAATAAACACAGGAGATCATGTGAGAGCTGAGAGTCGGAGAAGCAGACTGAGCTCACCGGCTTCTCCAAAAAACCTCCTCTCACTGCCGACCTTTCACTCCGCTGGCCGCTTTCTGACAAGGGGAGGGGAAATTCCTGAATCTTTTTTTTTTTTTTTTTGCTCTCCGACAGAGCAGATCTATGCGATGTCACGAACAAAAACCCTTCATTTCAGCTGCGCTTGGTATTTTCTTTGCTGCTGACCTTTGATGAGGTGAAGTTTAGGAGTTGTTTGTACTGGAAAAAAAAAACAAAACACTGATTGAACAGACGATAATGAATCACCAATCAATAGCGAGAACGTAATTCACAGCAAATCAGGAGAAAGACAGAACAAGACAGGAGGAGAGAGAGAGAGAGAGAGAGAGAGAGAGGTTTGAGGTGAATTGAGATGTTCAGAGGAAATTGGTTGTTTCTTTGAGACAAGTAGAGAAAAAACAGCAAAATGACACAGACTGTGTGTGTGTGTGTGTGTGTGTGTGTGTGGTTTGTCATAGGCTACTTTTGGGGACTTACCAACTTAAGACCAGTTAATTGGGGACAACTGGTCCAATTGGGGGCAAAAGTCTTGTCTCCAATTGGGAAAAAGCTGATTTTTGGGTCAGCGGTTAAGGTTAAGGTTAGATAACTCTCCATAAAATGAATGTAAGTCTATGTAACGTCCCCAAAAGTGACCATAGTCGGAATGTCCCCAAAAGTGACCATAGTCTGATATATGTGTGTGTGTGTGTGGTAATTATATCAGCAGTCAGGGTTGATGGATGATTGAGGTTATATCTGCAGCATGAGGCCCCGAACGCACCAGAGCACTATTAATCTGACACCAGTGCACTGTGTTTGTTTGTGTGTGTTGGTCAGATAGAGTCTGTTTGTGGCAGTTTATGTCTGAAGTGTGTGTTTGTTTGTGTTTTGAAGAATGTTGAGTACAGTTAAAAGAAAGTTTCAGCATCAAACTAACTTCAATGTGGCAGTCGAGTTGATATGGAAGTCCATTAATGCCAAGACTGCTGACTGAGCACAAAAACTGATTCCTATTCTTATCAGTCCGCTACTTATTTCAACAAAATCAATAAACTTGCTGGACAAGTGCTGCATACATAATTAAAATATAAATAAGCTGTTTTATTAAATACTCTGCAACCAGTAGATGTGTTTAAATTTGGATAAGAAATGATGTGATTAACCCTCCTGTTGTCCTCGGGTCAATTTTGAGGTATGACGCCATTGACAGGCGACCAAATGAAACCGAATGTTACCTTGATTTAAAATTACAGATTTGTAATTTGCACAGGTTTGAAAATTGTTGGAAACATTTGGGATAATGTAAGTACACAACTCAACAACATATATAACATAGGTCTAGTTGTTTTTAGATATTTTAATGCGGAATAGTTACATATTATAGTTTTAAGTCTAGATCGGACTGTTAGCAGAGTTTTGTTGTAAAATCTGAAGTTGAGTGCAGATAAAAAAAAGGGTACAAAAGCTCACAAATGTACGCTGGAGCTCCATCATGAAGTGCTTTAAAAAGTAACGAGTGAAACCTTAAAATCAGTTCTGAAATTAACTGGAAGCCGATGCAAAAAGGCTAAAATGGGGGTTATGTGATCTCTTCTGTTTGATCTAGTTAACAGTCTGAAGGCGAGAGCGTGTTTTACTATTCAAGCAATTAAAGAGTTAATTACAATAATCAGTTCTTGAGAAAATGAAAGCAAACTTTGTCAGAGAATAATAAAAACGATCTGACACGACTATAGATGAATGTGGGTGATTCTTACAGTATCTGTTGTTCACTTTATACTGTATGAAAAGCTTCTTCAGGTCATTAAATCCCTGCAGCAGTTTTCATGTTTTATTCTTGAGATGCATTGAAGCACTTTTCAGTTGTTTGTATCATTTATTTAAACCAGAGGTCTCAAACTGCTGGCTTGTGGGCCACATCCAGCCCGCCAGATAATTTCATTCGGCCCTGCACACGTTTCCAATTTATTGTTAGATCCAGATGAAATAAAATGTGTTTAATTTTAGTTTTAATTCTCATTATTTTTACCAAATGTTCTGTTCCAGGTTGTGAAATGTAAACTTAAACCTTCATGTTATTGTCTTATACTACCTTTTTTATAGCCAAAAGCACATTGTAAGACTTTGTGCTCTCTGCTTCCTGTGTGAAAATGTTCCCATCAGGTATCATCAAAGGTGAGCCGTGGGATTCGATCACCGTAACTTTTACTTCTCATTAGACGGAGGCAGAGAGAGAAAGTCCTTAAGGAGGAAAAGCAGATAAGCATTCGGCTTTCAACTCTTAATTTTCAGAAGACCAAAAGAAACTCCCCAGAGATATGGTGAATTAATTAAAAGAAACCTATTAGAGTGACTAATATGGGGTGATTGTGATGCACGCAGCTGTATGTACCAAAAATACCGACACATAACTTCATACAGAATCTGGTTCAGCTTCAACTGGGAGAGATCCGCATTTGCAAATATGAAATGTTTATCGCAGTTGCAGATGTTCTCTATGAATTCATCTATTATTAAGAGGAAAATTCCCAAGACAGTTGCAAAATTGTTGCATAAAAATTGACGCTGACGTTCACATTTAGCATTTATAGTCGACTAGTCAGCATAAACATTTTAGCTATAAGCAGCAGTGAGAGCAGTCGGATATCACATGACACCGATTTGCTGATTTCAAGTCTCACGGCGCCGCTTTCCAGATGTTCTCCACGTAGACCGACTGATGTCCATCACCAGGCTGTTCTTAGGATGTTCACGACCAGCTCTGTAAAAAAGCAAATGTGGCTCATCTGGTTCAGCAGAAGCACTTCCAGGTGTCTGACAATAGACATTAAATGTGTTTAAAATACTGTGTATAGTCATAAGTTATTGGAGTGTTTTTTGGCTCCTTTTCAAGCTCTGAGTTTGAGTCGCCTGTACTAAAAGATACCATTTACATTGTGAGATACAGTTCAATTAAAACAGAAATAGTTCAATACGATCACATAAGCTTTGGCTTCACCCAATTTTATGATTATTTATTAACATTTAAGGGTTGTAGTGAGGTGCTGATCGCTGGAAGTAGACTTGAGAGTAGATAAAAAAAGTGTCGCCCACTCCGGCTCCGCATGCATTCCTCTGTTATTCAGATGAGAGGCAGATAATGTGGGGTTTAAAAGAGAAAAATGCATATGGAGCCAGAGTGTGCGACTCTCATTGCCATTGTACAAATCAACTGTTAAAAAAAAAAAAAAAAACCCACATTATCTGCCTGTGGCTGCAGATTTGTGGTGCTGCGTTTTCACATTATGACGCTCTGCACCTCCAGACAGCAATATGATTTTCCTGAAGAAACATTTTTCCATTTGACGAGCAATTGAAACTGTGAAAAGCTTTTTCTATATATATATATATATATATCTATATATAATATCTTTGGTACAGTTCTTGACTTCTAGGTGAGCTTCTCTGAAATAAAAGTATATTTTCAAGAAATGCTCACAGCGACTCAGCAGCCTCGGTGTTAGTCAGCAAATTTTAGGACTAGTGCACAAAACTCTTGTGGAGAGTGTTCTTTTCATCTACCCACCTGGTACAGTCACTTAAACTTTCCAGGATTGTCTGAATGGCCGGCACAAAAGCTGGCAAACCCCCAAAGACCCCGATTTAACTTTTCTTAAGGAGAGAATGAAGCAGAAGTCGAGGAGCATGAGACAGCAGATAGCTCCCGTCCTCTCAACTGACCTCCCCGCAACTAAAAATGTACTGAAGAAGTCTTTCATCCCGACTGCCATCAGTGCTCTTAACTCTGCAAAGTGACTGATGAGATTTAAGACATGACACGAGCTATTTTTAATGTTTAATGTGATATGTTTGTTATACTGACTGCTAGTGTGTCTTCATGTTTTGGTGAGCCTGAAAATCAAGAACTGTACCATGCACTTGTGTGGTTAAAACAGAGCCTTCAGTACATCAATGTCAAGTCACCTGCAGCAGGAAAAACTGAAAGTTACAGGTTATTACTGCGGTCAGTTATGGAGGAGCAGCCATAGTGGTAGTGGAGGTTATCATGAGTCCATATGTTGAAAGAAACTGTGAACTTCCTGTGAGAACGGGCTCATTATACATACGTGAAATCAATCTGAGTGAATCAAAGTGCTCCTTTTTGCAAGTTTGATTTGGTGTGAAAAGGCTTGAAAGGTTCTAAATGTGCCAGATAATAATAATAATTAGAAACAGTCAGGCTCCGTCACCTTGGCTCGGTTTCATTTTGCACGAATTCACTTGAATGCAGCACCTCTCTCTCTCGTTCTGTCTCTAATGTGTGTGGTGAGTGGTTTCAGTCTCTCGTGGTAACAAAAGGTTTGTGAGACAGAAAATGAAACCTTCTTTTCTTCTGCTCTGTGTGTGTGTGTGTGTGTGTGTGTGACAGATATTACCATATCAATAGTTTTCTCCTCCTTCCACCCACATCCTCTGTCTCTTGCTGTTGGGATGTAATTGTGGCTTATTATCAGTCTGGCACTTTTATCAACACACACATACACACACACACACACACACACACACTCAGACTGGGAACAAAACAAATCCAGTCACTTCACTGGAAGGAGAGATCTGACAGAGAAAAAGCAGCAGAATGATAAACAGACTAGCAGACAGACTGTACTCGTGATTTTTCTCCTCCAAATTAATTTGAAAATGAAATTCAGAAACAGGGAACTGAAGTTTTGCATTTTATAAATTCTGAGATGGTACAGCACTGCGTTAGCTTCAAAAAATGCCATTTTCCCAAAGCTCTTCTGGAAGCTTTTTCCCACATGACCTGATTTAGGTTTCTGTATGATGACTTTATATATAAACTGATATAAACGCTGTAGCCCGCCTAGCCAGTAGCCACAGAGACGGACTGAGCACTCAGCTGCTCCTCTGCTAAACGTGCTAACAAACACACACAGAGGGAGCACTCAGCTGCTCCTCTGCTAAACGTGCTAACAGAAACACACAGAAGGAGCACTCAGCTGCTCCTCTGCTAAATGTGCTAACAGACACACACAGAAGGAGCACTCAGCTGCTCCTCTGCTAAACGTGCTAACAGAAACACACAGAAGGAGCACTCACTGACAGTCAACTTGCCACACTGTACTCGCCACCAGCCTGAGCCGAGGCATATAATTCACGTAAGGTGTCATTAAGCATAACCACAGAGTCTGTCTTCAAATCAGCATTGTTTTTGTTTTTGGTAGAGAAAGTCTCTCAGTATGTTAACCACCCATTTTGTTGCCGTGTTTTTTTTTTTTTTGGATAAACCTCATCTTTCTCTTCCTCTATGATTTCAAGCTCTTTATGTTTTCGCTCGGTTTCTTTCTTTTCTGCTGTGTCCCGTTCTTCAAAACTTCATAACAAGTAAGCTTTGACCACTGCACTCTATTATTGTTAATGTTGCTATGGTTACAGGTTGGATAGCTGATGAATTTAAAACGTTGATTAAACTTGAGCCGAAATACGTTTGCATTAAACGGTTTTAACGCAAACCTGCCGGCCAATCAGGGAAGAGTATTCACCCAGACCAACATTGTTGAAGCAGTTGTAAACACTGTATCAATCCATTACACAATCAGTAACAATTATACAAATGTCCCAATACAAAAAATACAACCAGACACACACCAGACAGCTTTCTACCTGTACAGAAGCAAAGTTAAAAACAGTCAGGTCTTCCACAAACTGTTACGCCTTCTTACAAACAGGTACGGTCATACAGATGATGTCACAGAGACGTCATGGTCGGTCAATAACTTCAAACAAGGACATCCTTCAGCTCGTCCAGGTACCTCATGATCCGCACAGTTTCTAAGGCAGTACGCTTAAGTTAAAGATGACTCTAGCTAACCCCAGAGGTCAGCAAACAAAGTTGTTCAACTGGCCTTAGGAGTAGGATTCCTTCACATACATGTATATCAGAATGACACGGTGACATTACTATCACATCAAGATGAGAACAAGTAACACTCCTCTAAAGATTTGCCAGATCAACACATTAAAGAGACATAGAAATCTACATAACTGTGATTTATTTTACCACTGGCTCAGACAAAAGTACAACAACATAAACTCACAGTTAAACAGAGCAGCCTGCCTACAGTCTGCTTAAAGACAGACACAGCAGGTTGATATCAGGCATTGAATGACAGACTATCACTCACCCCTTAGTCTGACGTCGCTAGTAAAAAGTGATGCTGCTGTAGTATCTCCCTGCACTGTGTGGAGCAGATGACCATATAAAGAAAAGCTGAAAGTAGGAAAAAACATTGGAAACTGAGCGTTCAGAGCAGTCTGGAGCTTATTATTTGAAACTTTGGCCACATTTAATATGAACATCCAACATTTTAACATAGATACATATGACTGAAAAGAAGGAAAAGCATAATAGGTTCCCTTTAACTACTGTTGTGGTTTAAGTGCTTGAATAATGACAATAAAGCGGATTCTTCTTCTGTTCTTCTTCTTCTTCAGTCAGCAGGTTGGGACAGACCCTGCATGGAAACAGATGGTGGTTCGCTGGATGAGTGTATCTGTGTTTTAAGTAGCAAAGACAGCAACTGTCCAGGTTTACTCGACATCATTTGGATCTACATATTTTAATTAAACAAAAAATGGAGCACTGAAGTCCAATCTGAACTCTGACGGGTCCTCCAGGCTCCATCATGTGGTCCTGGTCTTGAAGAGGGATTTTAATAGTTTTAGTTTCTATTGAGCTCATTTGTTGTGAAGTCGTGTTTTTATCAAACTGCACAAAGAAAACTGAGGGACAGGTAGTATTATTCCATCATAGGACAACTGTAAGGCTGCAACCAGATGACTTGTTTTGTCTGAGCAACAGTCAAAAACACAAACACGTTGAGTTTATTAGCAAATATTCACATTTGAGAAGCTGCTACCAGAGAATTTTTTGACTTTTTAGCTTAAAAAAAATTAAAAATTAATTGACCAATCTATTAATCATCTAATCATTTCAGTTCTGCCCCGGAGGTCTCTCAGGAGGTCAATCCAGACATGCAAGCAATCTAAAAACTGTAAAAGTGAGAGGAAGAGCGAAGGAGACATTTGTGGTAGTAAGAGCAGCGAACACGGAGGCGATACTTTTATCTTTATACTTCGCTGAGATCAATTTGTAGAGACGTGTTTTTTACTGTGACATTTAAGAGTCTTTTTATGTTGACCTGTGTTAAAACGATTAATTAATCCAGCATTTAAACGCTGCAAAACCAACAAAGCATGAAAAAGTCCCAGAGGAGGAGGATTCTTTTTATAGACGCCGGTATGTTTATTCATGTAGTTTGTCTGCTGTTAAAATAGACTCATTCTCTGTCACCTTCCCTCTCCTGTAAATATATGTGGTGTGACCGCGTGAGCATCTTTTGTGGGGATTTATCTGCCGTATGTGTGTGTGTGTGTGTAAGTAAATATAATTGGCTCCTGCAGGAATTCACCACTTTCTCATCTTGCAAAACTCCCGGAAATCTCTGACCAATCAGATGACAACTGAAGGTTTTCCACCAATCAGCAGTATTTCTATGAACTATTGCCAGATTCTACTTATAGTTTTTCCCCGACAACTCCTATAGCACCTTGGGAATCTTGAGGAGAACTCTCAGTTTTTCTCTCCCGAGATCTGATCCTATTAACAAACACGGTATTGTCTGTGGATTCAAAGCTTGATGTGTCTTATTCTGTCGTCCAAAACCTGATTTCAGTCCTTCCTTATGAAATGTAAATGTAGAGATTCTAAACTTAAGATTCATTCACTTCTTCTTCAGCTAAAATAACTCGCTCAGGTGTCGTCCTGCGACTACAAGTACAGGACTTTGGTGCTCGTAGGAATCTGTGCTCCCGAACACGAGAATAAACCTCCATCAAGTTCAGATAAAACACGATGAGACCAATCAGCAACAAAAGCGCTGGATTCAGCTTTTTGTAGTTTCAAAAGGTTTTTATTTATCTAAAAAAAATGCAAAAGAACAAAGCAATAGTGACAGCGAAGCAAACCGGGCCCTAAAAGAGGTCAACGAAACTGAAAACAAACTCAAAATACAGCAGCCTGAACGCATAATTTAACTGAGAAGTAAATGAGAGAAAGCAGAATCAAAGTGAGAGTGAGTGATATTACCAACGATGTTAGCCTGCTGGATGCTGCCATCCCACACAGCTTTTATGTAACGTTGTCATATTATGTAATGTTTTGGCTGATGACCTTTTATGTTTTTTTGTTCTTGGATGTTGTTTGTTGTAGAGAAGTGCCCTAACAAATACTTCAAACTCAGTATTATTCATCTCTTGACTGAGTAAATCAATTAGCTGCTGTTTGAAGGGGAACAAACAACAACTGATGAACTGTTTCTTCTTTAGTTTTGATACACAGGTCACATAAATCAGTCATATTTTAGGCATGTTAGCGGCGCCGCTTTATGGATGTAAAACTCATGGATGTACAGACATGCATGTTCCCCAGAGGATGAATCCTACTGACTTGATCCTGTGATTCCTGTGACTAGTGTCACCATGTAGATTTGAGTGAAATTTCTCAGCAACTTTTGGATTTATTGCCACTTTGGTACAAACATTCATGTCCCCTCAGGATGAGTTCTAATAACTTTGACACTGTTTTTTCATCTGGCGCCATCATCGAGTCGAAAGTTCAGTTTGTTCAGTACTCTGGTTTGGATTAATTTAGTTTATTATGATGAACTAACACCATTAATACAAAATACAATATGACCAAAATTCTGCAAAAATCCTGCAAAAACTGTACTTTGCATGTAGTGCTAATTAGCAAATGTTAGCATGCTAACACATGAAAGGAGACATATTTTGCTTTTTGTGATTTTCTTTTATTTATATACTGTTATGATGTCGGATGTTACGTATGTTACGTATGTAGAGAAAGCTTCCTGAAGCTGACCAATCAGAACAGAGTGGGCTCATCAGGAGGCGGGGCCTTAAAGAGACAGGAGCTAAAACTGCCTGTTTCAGACAGAGGCTGTACAAGATAAATAAGGAGTTTTTAACTGGAAATCATGCAAAGATATTCCAGTAGAGCCCCAGAGTATAAATACAGAGCTGGAAATGTTTGAATTTAGTCCATGAACAAGCTGTGTAGCTACTAAAAGCTCAGCTTGTTCCTACTGCTGTACACAAGAGCCTAAAGTTTGCTTTTGCAAACTTGTTCGAGACACAAACAGTGATGGAATTAAACTACACTTGCGTGGGATTAAACCAGACTTTACTGGGATTAAATTTAACTCTGCGCTATCATGGTACTGACAGAGATTGAGTCACATGAAGCCTTTTTCACAAACAGCACTGCCAAAAAAAATAAAAATAAAAGGCACCTTAGGCCAGATGAAAACTGCCAACTCCTTCATCTTAAAACCAGAACATTTCTCCCTGCATCAGTGCCACCAAAGTCACACATGGTGATAAAAAAAAACATGCACACACCACCGTTATCTACTGAGCAGCGTCCATCACAGCAAACACAAAGTGTCAAACACACCGGAATCCTATTGTGAGTCCCAAAAAATAGGAGGTCAAAGGACTGTTAGTTTGAAACAGATCAATATCGTTCTCACTGACTGTGTTTTTAAATTGAATCCAGCTGAAAGAGTTAAAGAGCTAATCTGTTTGCTACTGATAGCAGTGTTACCACACACACACACACACACACACACACACACACACACACAAACAACATGATATCTGACTGACGGACTGAGTGTGTGTGTGTGTGTGAGGTGGTTGGAGCTGATAAGGAGAGAAGAAGCTCTTTAATGGAACAAGATGACACACATGATAACAGCCGTGTGTGTGTGTGTGTGTGTGTTTGTGTGTGTGTGTGTGTGTGTGTGTGTGTGTGTGTGTGTGGTCTGTTTTCATGTCAGCTGGAGTGATAGAGTGATGCTGATCTCTCTCACACACACACACATGTTTGTCCATCTATCTTTGTGAGGACTCTTATCAATTGCATCCCGTGAACCTATAATTCAAACTGTAACCCAAAAACTAAAAGTTCATAAACATGCAAGAAAACAAACTGCAACATGTGGACACTGCAGACTTCTTTTCTGTATTAAAGGACAAGTTCACAGTTTTTCAAGTGTGTCTTAAACCAACAGTCAGGAGCCCAAATGAACATTCAACCTGTTTTTCTTGCTGTAATCATTCCTCCTGTTCATACTGACCATTAGAAGATCCCTTCATAATGCACTTACAATGGAAGTGATGGAGGACAAAATCCACAGTCCTCCTTCTGTGCAAAAAAATGTATTTTAAAGTTTATCTGAAGCTAATATGAAGCTTCAAATCAAGTAGATATCTTTCAACGTTACAGTCTTTTTAGTGCCAAAGTCTCTCAACAGTCACTTGAGACACACAGAGGAATTTTTTACTAAAAAAGACTGTAAATGTGAAAGAAATCCCCTTTATTTGACTAACTCAGACTGCTGAGGCTTCGTATTATCTTCAGAGCAACTTTTAAACACGTTTACGTTCAAAACGAGGACTGTGGATTTTGGCCTCCATCACTTCCATTGTAAGTTCATTATGAAGGGATCTTCTAACGGTCAGTATGAACAGGAGGAATGATTACAACAAGAAAAACATGTTTCATTGTTCATTTCTGCTCCTGACTGTTGTTTTAATCCTCCTGTTGTCCTCGGGTCAATTTTGACCAAAACAGTATCCTGACTAAGAAAATGATGAATTATTTTAACTATAGTTGAGATCAGAGGAAAATATGTTGATGGATTACGGCAGACTGGTTTACGTAAAAGTTTAGTCAGGATACTGTTTTAAAACCATTTCAGTTTTTTTGATGACAGCACATAATGACACCTGTTGTCCTCCCGGGTCAAAATTGACCCGAGGACAACAGGAGGGTTAAGATAGACTTAGGCTATCCCCCTCCCAATGAGCCCACTCTGTTCTGATTGGTCAGCTTCAGGACGCTACGTAAACAAACAGTAGTAGTTGGATTTAACTTCTTTTTTTCCCCTTTTTTATTCGAAATATAAACTTCTCAAATACATCATGTCGGAGCCTGAATCAGATCTAAAATATGAAAAACGTTAGCAACAAAGACTATTAAACAGACGACCGTTTGCGGGCCTATGCAACCAAGCTGACGTCATCATGAGGAGGAAGTAGAGGCAACTTTACAAGAGAAGCGTTCAGAACAGATTGAAGCCCTGAGTTTTGACTTGCAGGGAGCATTTTTACATATGTTCACCTCAAGTTTTGGGATTTTAATCATCATGTTAAACATCCAACATCAGAACAATATAGAAATCTTGTGACTCTTTTTATTAATTCTGTGATTATCTGGCTTCAGTTGTGTTGTTTCTGTTTGCTGGTTGTGTGCCTGCCTGATTAGTTTCTTTAGATTAAATAAACAAGAGAGAATTTTATCCAGTGATCAGTACCAGATAGATCAGCTGATTCTAAAGACATTAAAGCTCAGCGATTTAGCAGCTTTGCATCGATTTCTCCTCCTCTCAACTCATTACTGATTCTCACAATCTGCAGTTTTCCCTCCACTACAGAAACATCCTCTTTGTTTTATAACCTTTTTATTTCCTTTTTGTACGTCGGTGACTTTTTTTTTCTCCACGCAAACAAAAAGTCTCTCACCTGTCTTCACTTCTCATGGACGTTTTTATTTTCAGTGCAGAGACAGAAGCAGGTTTAATGAAGACCTGATGAAATCCACTTCTGTCTCTTTCTATAGCTTCTTTAAGTAATGTTTTTACACCTTTAACTCTCCTCCTACACTCCCTCCATCCATCAAAGGCAGAGAAGAGAGAGGGTAATGGAGGTCACAGCAGAATGTGATTCGTCTTTTCACCGCACTCTTCCTCTCCTCTTATTTTTTTTCTTCTCACTCCGCCGTCAGCTTCTCTTGACCCTCTTCAACTCTGTTTCTCTTTCTACTATCTTCCCTCCTTCTTCTGTCTTCTCCCCTCAAATGATCCCTCTCTCTCTTAATTTGTGCATTTTTTTAACGGTGATGGATTTTTATCTTATCTCTCCAGCTTCCTCCTCTGCTGCTGTTTGCTCTGCTCTTATTCATCGCTTCTCTTCCTCTCTCTCTTTTTCCTTATGTTGTCTATTTCTATCCCTGCCTCCTCTTCTTCCTCCTCCTCCTCCTCCTCCTCCTCCTCTTCCTCCTCCTCCTGCAGTACAGTTTGTGACTTAAACAGGGCCAGCGTAGCAGAGAGTTCTACAGACGGTACACATTATACATACAGCAAGAGAGAGAAGATCAAAGCGTCACATACACACAGTTACAGTCAGAGACCGAAGATAAAAGGAGCAGAGTCGACGAACCACAGAGTTAAAAAGTCAAAAGTATAATGACGGAGCCAAAACCTGCCTGAAATCCTCAGATATGACCCTGATATTAAGACGAAACACTGAATGAGAAAAGCACAGCATCCTGAAGGAGGCTGTAGGTACAGAAGGTATCAACAAATTAAAAGATGTCCAGATACAAGAAATGCAGCAAAAGATGTGAACGTCTCTGAAAATTATTTTGATATAAATTAGATGTTGTTTTCTGTTGTCTCCTGAATCCTCCCACAGCTGCCCAACACAAGATAAATGTTTCAGCAAGTGCCCCAAAAATGATTTTCTTTTTTATTTTACATTCAAGTGGCAGCAACTTCCAGCAGCCATAATAATAATAATAATAATAATAATAATAATAATAATAATAATAATAATAATAACGGAGGGAATCAGGTGACGTTATGACAGAGCGAGTCTGTGTCGGGAGGATGATGCAACAAACTTTAGATTTTAACACGAGAGATAACAACCATGATGATGATTGTCCCTGAACCTTGACCACATGGTTATTATTGTAACCATGACGATGAAACTTCTCTAATTTTAAACCTTTTCCACTAGTTTTCATCAAAAAACAAGTAGTGTACACAACACTGACATATCATCAGCTTTTAAGTTGTTGAACTTGTTAGCAAACAGTTGTTTATTTCCACATCCAGCAGTTACGGAGCAACATTATCATTCATTTAGAGTCGTGTTTCTGTCCATCTGGTGAATATTAGTCCAATATTCACTCTCTTTTAGCTCTGTTTTTGTTCTCCACCAACTTCCTGAGGGAAATATCTGGCTCTTTAGCTGCTAAATGCTCCACTATGTTCACCAGCTAGTCTACAGCTAACTGTGTCTGTTTGCTGTTTGGTGCTGAGCAGGTAGTGTACAGTGGCTTTTTAGAGCTTTTTCTCTGAAAACGACGCTATAAGAGCGCTGAGAGTGAACCAAAACAGTAAAGTTGCAGCCGGACAGTTAAACAATGAGCTGAAACTCTCTGTGAAGCTCCGTAAAGCCGAGAGGAGCTATGTATGACAGATCATACATTATTATAATACTACATAAAACAAAATGAAATAGAGAAACGATGTTGTCTTGCTGATAGGAGTGTCGGATCAGAAAACACTTCTGTGTGTCATTCTGGAGTTCATGGACCAACAAAATATTTTGTCATTTAATTTGCAGGACTTGTTTCTGTGCAGCTTCACACATGCGAGTTAACACGCATCGTTGCAGGTTGATGTGCGTCACTGTGTCATGAAGTGTCACCGTCCTTATTTCTCAGCGTCAGCATGTGTCAACTCTGCACAGCGGCAACAATTTTTATCAAATTCACTCCCAAATCAGCACATCCCGGCGTTGACTGTGTTCTTCTGTCTGCATGACTAGTCCAGGAAGTCACTGCTCCTGTACAAGAACTAGTCCAGAACATAATCCTCTTTAAAAAATATTGTTTTTACACTTAGGTTTTTGTACAGATTAAACAGACTACAGACAGACAAAGATGTAACATGTTAGATAGTGAGCTTTAGAGGTGCTGGTAGGTGGATTTTGTTAACTTTGGATAAAGCCCGGGTAGCTGTTCCCTCCTTGTGTCCAGTCTTTATGCTAAAATAAGCTAACAGGCTCCTGGCGGTAGCTTCATATTAAACAGACAGAGTGGTCTCTCAGCGAGAAAGTGAATAATCTTATTTTGCAAAATGTCAAATTATTCCTTTAAGTCTAATAAATCATTGTGTTTTATCTGTTAAATCAATGAGACGCACAAAGTGTATTATAAATATAGACAAAAATAACTCACGATAATAAGTCAGCTTTCTGGAAAGCCCACTTAAAGAAACCTTTACTTTACAACAGAGCAAAAGTTAATTGAACACACATTAACCAAGATGACGTCTCCATACAACCCCAGAAAATTAAAGACCCTTAAAACTCCTCAACGAACCCAATAACCTTATTAAAGAGGACGTATCCTGCACATGTCCAGCTCTGTGTTTATATTCTGGGGCTCTACTGGAATATCTTTGCATGATTTACAGTTCAAAAAACTCCTTATTTATCTCATACTGGCCCTTTATGCAGCCCCTCAGTTCAGCCTCTGTCTGAAACAGGCCGTTTTAGTTCCTGTCTCTTTAAGGCCCCGCCTCCTGATGAGCCCGCTCTGTTCTGATTGGTCAGCTTCAGCTCCAGACACCACGTAAACAAACTATACTGTATCTGAAATATAAGAGTGGACAACGTGAACAATCTGATGCTGTCTCAGGGAGGAAGTAAAGAGGACATAACGTTGCAAACGAAGCGTTCAGAGCAGGTTGAAGCCCCGGCTTTTGACTTGCAGGCAGCGTTTCTACATACGTTCACTTCAAGTTTTGAGAACTTTCACCATGTTTAACATCCAACATTATAACAGTGTATAAATGACAGAAAAAAATCACAAAAAACATATGTCCCCCTTTTTAAAAACACATTCTTTTTTAAAATCCAGTCAACTGATACAATATATAGATAACTGTTTATAGTTCCAGCAGAGTGTGAAACGTCCCACAGGCAGGACAATATGTGATAAAAGGCCTTTTTCCTCGTCTCCATTTGGTGCGAACACCTTGCCTTGTTACCGCTGGAAAAAAAAAACACAATTGGAAAAAGCTGGAACAGAAACAATCTACTGCTTATTTCTCCCTCATGGCACATTTCTGTGTTTGATATCTTCTGTTGTTGTTTCGGGAGCCTTTTCTCTCCACTGCGCTGTGACTCATTGCAGGAGAAAACTGCTGTCTTTAAATAAAGACCTGTATCATAAATAAAATGCTATATCATTGTTGTGCTTGTTATTAGAGGACGGAAACTCTGTGTTTCTATTAAAGCGTCCAGCCGTGCAGAACAGCTGTGACGGGGATTTTAAAATGTCACATCGTTCACAGAGAAACCACAAACACTGTGTGTGTGTGTGTGTGTGTAGTGTTATAGTTCAGCATATATTCTATTCAAAACAAGCCTCACAGGGTTTTGTAATGACAATTTAAAGATAAAAAAACAAACTGTAATGACAAAATAAATATTTTATTGGCATTTAGAAAGTTTCTAGATAAGCTGATGTCCTTTTAAAGGTTACTGC
The DNA here is from genome assembly GCF_963924715.1 of Thunnus thynnus. Taxonomy (NCBI): domain Eukaryota; kingdom Metazoa; phylum Chordata; class Actinopteri; order Scombriformes; family Scombridae; genus Thunnus; species Thunnus thynnus. The sequence goes on along the minus strand of NC_089539.1, from coordinate 22,874,917 downwards.
AGCGATGTGTGTTTGTTTCCTCTACATTCAGTAGAAATACACAAGTTTTATGTTAAACTACATCTCTCCCTCTTGCACGGTCACATCCAGCTGCTCTCGTGCTCTAATTTTCTTAATTTGCTCAGTATTAACATCCGCTGCTGACGAAGAAAAGTAAACAAAACACTACATGTACCAACAGCAACTTAAACAGGCTCTGTAGAGTCTTCATCAACACTTCCAAGCTGTGAAAAGATTCACATACCTGCCATCTCGTATGTTACCTGCACTTCATTTATCCGTGTTTCCCCACCCACGCACACCGCCACGCAACAAGCGGCACGCCAGCAAAGCCAAATGGAGCGAAGCCATGGATGATGTATTACAGGAGCTGCACATGCTCGGTATGAGTACGTCTTTCTATAATGTATTGTGTTTCTTTTACATTTTGTCTTAATGTCTCTTCTGTTTTATGTGAAGCACTTTGAATCGCCTTGTTGTTGAAAGGTGAAACAGCTTTACCTAAAGATGATCGATCCCCTCAGCTGTTTTAAGATGTTTTATCTCTTATTTTTTGGATTTTAATCACTTTTTCATACTGTGATGCTTGTGCTATATGAATAAAAGTTATTAATAGTGTTTCCACTGGCACGTACTGGCACTTTGAAATTGCTTTTTTAGACTCTGGGAAAGTTTTACAAATATAAAACCTCATTCAAAGTACAAAGAGTAATAATTGCCCTTTTTTGCAGTTCGAGGTTTTGCTGTCAAAAGATGTATAAACGTCTCTTTTATAATGGTGGTCTACGGGGGAAATGCTTTTTGTTTGCACTACCACGAGCTGTTGTAACACCACACCTACTGGTGTTGTCACAGTGAACCAACCACACCTGGGGCAATTATGCTTTCTGTGATTTTTCTGTTATTTATATAGGATACTGTTATAATGTCAGATATCTATGATAAACATGGTCTAGAAACGCTCCCTGCAAGTCAGAAGCCAGGACTTCAACCTGCTCTCATCTCTTCATTTGTGATGTTTTTTTTCTACCTTGCCGAGGTTCACGCCCATAAACATCAGTCTGTTCCATAGCTTTGGTTGCTAAGGTTGTTGCTAAGGTTTTTTTCACGGATTGTTCACGTGCACGCTCATATTTCGGATCGGGTTTTGGCTCAGACATGTGCAGATGTATTGGAGAAGTTGACATTTCATGAAAAGAAAGAGAAAAAGAAGTGAAATCCTTCTACTATAGTTTGTTTACGTAGCTGCTGGAAGTCGGCCGAGACAATCAGGAGATAGTAATAAAGAGACAGGAGTTAAACTGAGAGTCAATGTGAGTTACATGAGATTAAAAAATTAAAACTGGAAATTTGCAGAATATCGAAGGCCGAAGAGCAAAACTTCCCTTCTGAAAAATGCACTTTTTTGAGAAAACTTCTTTAAAAAAAAGCGTGTTTTCTTGCAGAACGCTATTTGTTAAGGATACCTAATACATAACACACTGTTTTTGGACTATATTACTATATTATGTGGTATTGTTTATGGCATGTTTGTATGGTTATTACGGTATTGTTAACACATAATAAAGTCCAAAAACAGTGTATTATGTATTGTTTTATTTAGTTTTTTCAAAAAAAGTGCATTTTTCATATCGATATGTCCCCTTTAAATTTAGCAATTAGCGTGTTAGCTTTGACTTTGGTTGACTATTATACTGGGGATTCACCATAAACGACTCCAACCAGCCAAACTGTCTTCACCACACTGACTGAATGTAAATCCATTAATTAACTGATTCACTGATTTTATTTCCCGTTGTAGCAGGTTGGAGGAATCTACCTACAGTGAAACCAACAAACTTAAACCCACACTGGGAGCTTTGGCCAATCAGAACACATAAACAGTGGAGATTAGTCTTAATTAAACAGATAATTAAACAGATGTCTGTGCTGATTACACTTTACTGAGCGCGCCAGAGAAAGAAAAATGGACTTGTGTCTCGGGGTGTGTGAGCATCTATGAAACGCCCTTTAGACTGTTTAACTTATTGAGTTCAGTGACTGGCTTTGTTTGGGGGGGAAGTGAGAGTTTAAAAAACAAAGAGGAGAGTTCTTGAACTTACTTACCAGAATGTAATTAAAAGCTGAAAAGTCTTCACTTTATGTACAAACTTATGCACTTCATAAACACGAATATCTGAAAATGTTAAATCAAATATATATTTCTTGTTTTTTATCACATAAATCATCTAAAACAGGTCCCCCGACCACCAAAGTGGGAACCACTGACCTGAACAAGTAAAATATAAAATAAAAAGGTGAAGAGAGGGAGATGATTTATGGCTCCTTGTTTTCTAATCAACTTTATGCAAACTGTAGTCATAAATTATCCACTTAAACAAAAACATGGCAAAGAGAAAGAGAGAGTTTGTGTCCTTTTCTTTTTTTCCTGAACACAACCAAACATCTCTCGGCTGATGACGTCTCTGTGAAGTGTGAAAAGCTGCTGAGTTTGAAGTTTATTTCACCGACTATAAATTTCCATTTTCTTCTAATGATATCCTCAGTGTTTCTCAACACAGGAAGACACATTTTTATTCCAAGAAAATGTGAAGAAAACCGTTTCATCCAAAATTTATCAAGAATATTAAAGTGAACTGATTTAAACTACTGAATGTTTTATCAGGTTTTTACAAAGTGTAACCTTTTCTTACCGTAGTGCACCTTGTGAGTCGTAGTTAACGTCTCCTCTGTGTTTTTACATCCATAGACTTGCACCTTTACTCTTCACATAGTAGTCTTTGACAGTATTAGTGACTGATAGCTGTATGTTGAAACTCTTACTGAATCATAACATCAGAACCCATCAGTTATCTGTCTGATGACAATTTAGCTTCTGGGTCCAGTATTTCAGGGGTTCCAGCCAGGACTTCCTGGCGTCGGTCATTGTTTACAGTCCAATTAGCAACTCGAGATGGTCCAGACAACACTTCAGCTAATCTCTTAACAGATATATGCACATGAATGCTCAGAATTTTTTTTAAAAAAGATAATAAAAAGATAAATCGTCATCAGACAATAGCTGATGGGTTCTGAGATTGCATTTTGGCCACTACGTTACGTCTCTTTTGCTCTCCACATGAACTGTTTACCTGCAACCAAAGCCCGCTCAACCGTGAGTGTTCGATACTACTCGGATTACAAACAGAAACCAGAAGGCTTCAGGTACCAAAATCTTGTCCTGTTACCTACAGATTCTGCATCCATATGCAGATATCTGTTTATAGAGATTAGCTGACCATAGTCTGTATATAAAGACAGACATAGCGAGGTGTTACAATCCTCTCTGCACAGTCTGCCTGTGGCTTGATTTTGTGTTGTTTTAGCAGGTACTGGAGTATCATCAGCAACACTGGAAACACCTGCAGCTCTGTGTGCCGGTGCTCCTTCAAAAACCCTGTTGGAGGGCAGCTCCGGTGTGCTCTCCTCCTTGAGAAACCTTTTGGTTTTTGGGTTGACATTTGACTTGTTTTTTTTGCACCATACAACACAACAGCCACACACTGTTCCACTCATGCACTCACCTACACTACTGATCTCACTGACTACACATGCCATTGTTAGGGTAGGTTTTTCTCTTAGGTTATTTCTTTTTTTTAATAAATTGGTTGTTAATTAACTTTGTTGTGTGTATCTTCCTTCTTTGTTGTGGCCGCCTCACTACCTCTGACTAAGCTAATGCTAGCATCCTGGAAAGACTGAGCGCTAACACTTTGGCTCATGTTAGCTACTTTAGCTAAACTATGCTAACAAGGCAGATATTATAATCAAGTAACATTAAACTTTATGAAATATTGCAACAGTCTTCCGACTGAGTCACCAGAGCCGAGGAGAGCAGTAGGTGAGCCAACTGTCAATCACAGCTAGCTGAGCTGCTGCTATCTGCGCTTATGCTAGCTGAGCTGCTGCTAGCGTTTGCTCAACTTGTTTCTCTGGTAACTTAAGATCCAGATGTCCGATGACAAAAATCCTTCATCTGGTTAAAAGATATACGTAAAAACAACCTAATCTAAGAAGTTTATCATAAAAATATGGCTTAAAACTGAATAAAAGTTCATTTGTGACAGTTTCTGGCAGACAACCACAACGCTGACATATTATCTTGTGCGTGTATAGTGTATATGTATATGACGCCATTGACAGGCGACCAAACGAAACAGTCCATAACTTTGCTTTAAATTTAACAGATGTATTGTTTGTTTTTTGGATCGTATTGTTGTATTGTTGGAAACATTTGGGATAACGTAAGTACACAACTCAACAACATATAAAATATTGGTCTAGTTGATTTCAGACATTTTAAAGTAGAATAGTTACATATTATAGCTTCAATTCTTGTCTATTTTTTCTGAATGTTATTTACACACACATATATATATATATATATATATTTTCTTCTTTTCATAAAATTCAATTTTAGATGTTTTTTCTTTTTACGGTGAGACCTCTTCATGAGCCCTTTTTGGGTTTTTTAAATCTCTCCAGTACAATCCTTTTTTCTCCTTTAATGCATTATGGGGTTTTTTTTGCATGTTGTTATTTGTGCAATTAAATAAATAAACTAAAAATATATGTATTATTTTCGCAGTAGGAGACATGCTGTGTTCATTATTACCTGAAGGCTATTATAGTCATTTACACTCATCACCACAAAGAAATGAATGTTTTAGTTTAACATGTTGAAGTGAAGCATCACAAACTTCATCCCAGGTTCCTGTCAGGACTCACCACTTCATTAGCTGTTCCAGGAGAAAAAAAACACCTGAAAATTCTGACTTTATGAGTTGATCAGGAGCGCCTGAACGCACCATTAGTTTTGGTGTTTGTGAAGCTATTGGCGGGAACAGACTGTGTAAAGGATCCAAAATTCCTCCCTCGGAGCTATTTTGCTCCAGTCAGGCAGTCTGGTTTTAAATAAGCTAGTATGGCTTGGTTTGATTCATGTTTTTAATCTTTCTTTACCTGTTAATTACTACTGTTGAAAGGTAGAGATGGAAGGAACGAGGAGAAAATTGTTGTTCACCTCCAGGAAAGAAACTAAAAAAATAGAGACAAAAGGAGGAGAGAAGAAGACGAAGAGGAGAGTTTTTCCTTCTGGCCAAAAGAAATAAATCAACCGGACACACCTGTCTGTCTTTCCGTCTGTCTGAAATAAAGAAATATGCAAAACAACTGAAGTGAATTATTTAAATGTAGCTGAAAAGTAAGCTTGAATAACTGTGAACACACACAAACAAAGCAGTCTTTCAGCTGTGTTTGTTGCTCAGAGCATCTGAACGTCTTTTCCTTTCTTTTTTTTTTTTATCCCCTCCATCCTTCCTCCCTAATCACAGCCTGGCAGACTGCTTGCTGTGTTTGTATGTGTATGTGTGTGTGTATGTGTGTGTGTGTGTGTGTGAGGGGGTAGGCGTGCAGAAAGACCTGAGAAAATAAATTCAAACCAGAAAAGAGGAAGAAAAAAAAAACAAATTCGAAGTGAGAGAATGAAGAGTGTGACAGAAGAGGAGAGAGATGGAGGGATGGAAAAGAGAGGGAAGAGAGATTTAAGTGGCCTGAAGAGAGAAAAACAGCTGCTGGAGATGAAAAAAAAACCACACGCACACCAAAGGCTGGACGAGGACAATCAGCATGTGTGTTTATTTGAGCCGCAGATGTTTCTAATTTGTTCTAATTATCATTTCTTCACTGTTTATTCTCTGATAAAGAGAGATGACTCACTCCACCTCAGATGCTTGTATGATGGTGTAAAGTAAAAATTCAAAAGTGGCATGAAAGCAAACAAACTCTGTGTCTTACCCTGTTTGTCATTAATTTTCTTTCTTGCTTTTATTACATCCTTTAAAGGGGACATATTGTGCTTTTTCTGGTTTTCTGTTGTCTATATACTGCTGTGATGTCAGGTGTTGAAAGGGACCTATTATGCTCATCTTCAGCTCTATATTTTTATGTTTGGACTCTATTAGAGTAGCTTTGCATGATTCACAGTTTAAAAAACTCCTTATTTATCTTATACCGGCTCTTAATGCAGCCCTTCAGTTCAGCCTCTGTCTGAAACAGGCTGTTTTAGCTCCTGTCTCTTTAAGACCCGCCTCCTGATGGGCCCACTCTGTTCTGATTGAATATAAATATAGACCTGGACATGTGTAGAATATGTGTCCTTTAACATTGATTATAATGATAACATTATATTTAACATGTTCAACATGTTTGTGACAGTGAAAACTTTCATTCTTGGTTTGGTTCTCTTGGTTTTGGCATTTTGTTTCTTTAAAACTTCCAAATGCAGCACAACAGTCTATTCTCTAGAGCAGCCAGAACCTCGGTCCAATATGGCGGCAGCTGAGACACGTCCCACAGACTCAGATATCTACGTGTATACATCCATAACATCCCAAGCCAAAGTGCAGTAGTCCAGTTACCTGTTAAAGGCTGTGTGAGCTGCACAACCGCTACTGGTATTATACTGTTACACATGCTACACGAGTGCTACCACAGCAAATGACTAATTGCAGCTAAAAAGAATTTGTAGGCAGCTGCTGAAATTAAAACATAAGAAATACAATATTAAACACAGGGAGACGCAACATCTACAACCGGCATCCAATGACATGCCAGCGTCTGCCCCCAGGCCAAATGTGATTGGGTGACAGCTCATTATACCCATGACTGAGGCTCGTACAGCGGAACTGATTGGTTTGCTGAAGGGAAATATAAATGTGATTGGTTTGAGTTAAGGGTGAAATACAAATGAGGCCATTTGGTTTAAGGTGGAATATGTAAATTATTTGATACTAAAAAGAATGACTGCAGAGTGAAATTTGAAGTCAGAGGGTTCGTCTGTCCTTGGACAAGACGCACACAAACTTTACCAGAGTGTGTTTTGTGTGTATTTGCATTAATCTAGATGAGATAATAATACAATGTAAGTAAGCTTTTCACAGACAAAATGCTTTACAAGAGCATATTATACAACAACGCCACAGCTGAAGAATCATAAATATGCTCACACACACACACACACACACACACACACCCTTCACAGTAACAGATAAGAATTCATATGAGGTTCTTTCTTTAATGGCAAAACACATTTAAATGCTGCGTCTCTCTCCTAGAAGAAAGAACAGAGGAGGAAGAAGAGAGGAGAGACTCTTTGAATGTTAAAATGCTTTAATAGTCACAGCAGAGGAAGACAAGGAGAAACCTACACCACATATCACACAAAGAGACAAAGGTTGCGTTTCCTCACAATACAAATGAACTACATGCTGATAAATTAGCTATTGTGAAAAAAAAGCGTGTCCTTGCCTCCAACACACATTTGAAAATCAACCAAAGAGCGTGTGGGTAGAACAAAAAAAACACTGAACCTGCCTTCCACCAGTCGGGGGTGTAAACAGTATTTAAGGTTTTCTTTTCAGCTTTTTTTTCCCAGAGAGCCAATTCAGACCAGGGGGACGTCTCTCCATAGAAACACAGAGAAGAGAGCGCATATCAATCATTGTAACAGACTCGTTATTTGAAGAGGTCAATGTACTGATTTAATAAATAACATTAATAAGGTTTTGAGTTTGTATTATGTACATTTTCCAAACATTAAAATACATACTTACATGCTTAAAATGAGAGACTCTGTTGTCAGTGATGAAATTCTTTCCATAAAGATTCTGCATGAGGAAAATGTGAAAATAGATGTATCAGAGTGTCTGGGTGGCATTTATTTAAAAAAAAACTGCAATCAATACAGATTTGACCACTTAGAATAGACTCACTCTAAATCTTTGGTATCATGTCATCGAACAGGAAGGGCTTTTGTTGAGCAGTTAGTAAGTTCAACAACTAACAGTTTTTTTTGTTGTTTTTATTGAAAGGGGACCAATTATGCTCATTTCAAGGTTTATATTTATATTCTGGGGCTCTACTGGAATATTTTTGCATGATTCACAGTTCAAAAAACTCCTTATTTATCTTCTACTGGCTCTGCAGCCCCTCAGTTCAGCCTCTGTCTGAAACAGGCTGTCTCTTTAAGGCCCCGCCTCCTGATGAGCTCACTCTGTTCTGATTGGTCAGCTTCCAGAAGCAGCATCACAGTTGACTTCCTCAGGTTCCGGAAGCTATGTAAACAAACTACAGTAGTAGAATTTCACCTCTTTTTCTCCTCCTTTTACTCCACATGTCAACTTCTCATATGTATCTGCACACGTCTGAGCCCGAATCAGATCTGGAATATGCGAGTGGACGTCACGAACATCCGCAGCAACAAAGATTACAGCAGGACGTCTCTGTTTGGTGAATATTGCGCTCATTACCTGCTTATTGTGTGACATAACGGTGTAAGTTACATGTGGGAAATGTGCTAAAATGCTGGCTGAAGTGGAAAACGTCCATTGTCGGGAAATAACAAAAGTCACGTAGCTAGTAATATGTTATTCTGCTATCGCCAAACGTGCACGCTGTGCCTGGGGCAGATGACCATATAAAGAAATCCGTCATGAGTTAAAGTCAGCTCGTCTCAAAAGTAGAAAAAACTGTTGGAAACCGAGTGTTCAGAGCAGTCTGAAGCCTGAGCTTTCTGCTCACAGGGATTACTTTTACATACCTCATTATTTGACACTCTGGTGACATTTAATATGATCATCCGACATGTGACATTATATATATGACAGAAAATAAGGAAAAGCATAATGAGTCCACTTTAAGTCTTTTTTTTAAATGCAGTCTCATCTGTGACAGCAGTATTTGGCAGATTAACAGATGATTCATTGGTTCCATTTTTTCAGTAAAAACTAATTATACGAGCCTTCAAAATCTCCTGCAGGTTAAACTGAGCTAATCAAACACTTTTAGTGCTGACTGACTCTAACAGACTCACTATCATATAAACATGCTGGAAAACACTATTCAGCATAGCAACGTTAAGGCTACAAGCGACCCATAATGCAACACTCTCTGTAGGTGCTTCCTCATTCATGAAGGATCTCTGATCTTGTGAACATGTAACCATTTTGTCCTTGAATATAAGACGACCCCCATTTCCAGACTAAAATATTGTCCTATATTTGGGTGAATATGGTTCTGTACTCCAAATCCATACTACATACTACTTCTATATATACTATTATCCATCACAGTATACAGTATACAACAAATGAAGCTTAATACACGTCTCATACTAAACAGAAACAACACAAAACCTACGATGGACGGCATATCGACTGCAACCTCACACATCCATTGGTTCAGTTGAAGTTAGGAGGAGCTTCTGCTTCATTTTCTGCCTTTTTTCCCAAATGTTCCCTCGTCTGTTTTTGTTCTTTTTGTATGAGATTCCAGCAGCTGTCCGCTACGAGGCGTGCTCTGCTGCCCTCTTCATGTGCAGCTTCTCAGAATCAGAATCAGGTTCATCACCAAGTAGGTTTGTAAATACACATTGGTGTTGTGGTGCATAACAATCAAAACATACAAGGTAAGAGAAAATATGAGTACTAGAAGTAATCATAAATAATATAAAATAAATTTAAAATAAATCATGTTGATGAATTTCTCCAAACGTTATCAGGTGAGTGGGCCTAAGGCTCACTGAATAGATGCTCCCAAAAAGTTGGTTTATTATTATTATTATTATAGTAAAGTTACAACGTTTTGACTTTATGTCTTCATAAATCACCTTTTCAGTGTGCAGCCTTTTTTTCTTTCTCAAGACAACAAAAACATGTAAAATATCGATGTCCGAAGAGCAAAACCTCTGAAAAATGCACTTGCTGTTTTTGGACTATATTACTATATTATGTGGTATTTATTACGGTATGTTTGTATGGTTATTACGGTATTGTTAACACATAATAAAGTAATATAGTCCAAAAACAGTGTATTATGTATTAGGTATCATTAACAAATAGTTAGTTTTCTCAAAAAAGAGCATTTTTCAGACGGGAGGTTTTGCTCTAAACTGAACAGAGTTGTTAGATTTTAAAATGATGTATTAAGGCCTGAGTGTACTTTAATTTTTTATCACTTATGCAGTGAAAATAGTGAAAACTTGCTTAGGATTAATATGTAGTATGTATCTGGCAGCAGAGACAGTGATTAATTATTCATGGAGAATATAAAGAGTAACGTTTTGTTCTAGAAATTGTTTTATTTGTGGATTTGGTTGTTTGGTGAATAACTTTAGTGAACTTGTGGTGAGTCAGTTTACAAGCAATACTACTGATTATGTCGTTAAATTTACAGTCAGGCAGTTTACTTGTGTTTTCATGCCATGATGAGCAGGCTGTTACTCACAACAGAATGAAACACCAGACCGCTGAGAATGAGTCACACAAACAGAACCAGGAAGAGAATCAATCATTCAAGCTGCATAAGCATAACTCATTTACAGAGGAAACATAAAAAAAAAAAAAAAAAGTGAGAGTGAAGGATGTCTGACAGAAAAGGGAGGGAAGTAAAGTCTCACTCTGACAAATGGGATCAGTGTGTGTTTTCCTGACTCACACTCGTAAAAAAAACTAAACACAAACCGAGGTGACAGTGAAGATGTTGAGCTGTCACGTCTGATTCAAACTCTTCCTCTCTTTCTGTTATTTATTTCTTTATCTGCTCTTTTTATTTTTATTCTTTATCATCTTGTCTGTATGTCTGTCTCGCTCTTATACATATTGATTCGGTTTGTCCGTTATCTTCTTGTTCATTTCATTTTCATCACACATACACTCTTTCACTCCGCCATCTGTTTGTTTCCACCGTCTGACCACAAAGATTAACTGACCTGCCAATATCAGCTGCTCTCATCTCTCCAGATGATAACAACAATTTTATAGTAATATTAAACCTGAGGATGGATGTGCTTTACACAAGCGGCAACCTCCGGGGCTGAAAAAATGAAGCCAATGCGGAAAAAACCTGCATTCTCTCTAATGGCCAGCAGGGGGCGACGCCACTGGCTGCAAAAAGAAGTCTGATTGTATGGAAGTCTATGAGAAAATGACCCTACTTCTCTCTCGATTTATAACGTCAGTAAACTGTTTCCTGATGAGTTTATGGTCTCAATCACTAGTTTCAAGTCTTTTTCAGTACAGCATGATGTTCATTTTGTAAATTATGGTCCCATTTAATTTAAATTTGACGATAAAGCAGGATATGCTTTAGGGCGTGGCTACATTGTGATTGACAAGTCGCTACCACGGTGATAACATTGGTTAGGTAACGTAACCATGGCGTATAGGCGTAGCTGCTGCTATTTCACAGCGTGTTTTCAGTTCACTGAAGTTAACTGTAACATTGTGGTCACTTAAAAACAGTCTTGTTCAGCGTTTAGTTGTAATAAAAGACCCATCAATGAGTCGGATGATCAGTTTTTCCATCGAGTACATTTTGTTTTAATGGTTTTAGGCCTGTTTTTCGCTAGCGAAAATTAGCATTAGCATTATCACTGTTAACCATAGATTGTAAATGCACCGTGCTAACCAAGCTAGCAGCTAGTGCTATGATCAGCTCCACCCTCTCATCCAAATATGGTCACTTCTGGCTCCAAAAATCAAACATGGCGACGGCTAAATCCAAGATGGCGACGGTCAAACCGCAAACCAATGGGTGACATCACGGTGACTACGTCCATATTTTTTTACAGTCTATGGCTTTACATTATAAATAATATACTGTCTCTCTGGCACCCCCTAAAGGCTGAAGTGTTTATTACATCTCACAAAAGGAGATTTATATTTGTATATTTCTATTTTTTTTTGCATCTCTGCCTGTTGAGTCATTTCCCGACACTAAACGAGCGTGCTTGCATCAACGCTGAGTCTATGCATTTGAAATAAAACCCACTCAGACCACCTCTTATCGCAGACGCAGGGCAATTTTCGTGGCTTGAGTCGGCAGAAGTTTAAGTTTTTGTTAAGTTTTGCTCCTTTCAGTTCGCTACATGTTTTTTTTTTCACCTACTGCAGATTAATATGAGATTCAAAACACAATTTTTAAGGTGACCCGGAGTTCAGAAATACGTTCTGTCGGAGTGAGTTTCCCCCACAACGACTTGTAAAATGTCGGATCTTTTCCATGTTTATTAAGTAGTCATCACACAGCGGCAGGAACAATATGAGTCTTTCATCTGCAGTCTCTGATTTTGAGAGAAGGGCTGTGCATCATTTTATGTGCGAATGGCAAAGCAGAGGAAACTTTAACATCAATTATTTAAATCTTCCAACGCGGCGACAGGATCGGTCATGTTCTGTATTTTCTAAACATCAGACTGGAAAGCTGTTGCTCACAGATTTAAAATAATTTGAAATAACACAGATGTCAGCAGGATGCGTCCTGAGCACCATCAAGTATGTCTGGACGTTTTTATTAAGTAAAAGTTCAGACACAGTTAGCTGTAGACTAGCTGGTGAACACAGTGGAGCATTTATCAGCTGAAGAACCAGATATTTCCCTCAGGAGTTGGTAGAGAGCACAAACAGAGCTGAAAGAGAGTGAATATTGGAGTTATATTCACCAGGTGGACAGAAACACGACTCTAAATGAATGATAATGTTGCTCCGTAACTGCTGGATGTGGAAATAAACAACTATTTGCTAACAAGTTCGACATATCAACTTAAAAGGTGATGATATATCAGTGTTGAGTTCTTTCCACTGAAAATCAGTTAATGCAGGTTTTAAACACGTGGTTTTGGGCTCGCTCGCTGAAACGACTGATTCTGTCGTTTTTCTTGGGAAGACAGTCTTGATGCTTACTTTCAATATCTGGATCTTCCTTCTCAGGGAATCACTCGCCTGTGCAACTAAATTAAATTCTGTCTGAAAACAGTCCATCAGCCTCATGGCTAAAATGAAAAGTCAATAAAACGTCTTGTAGGAGATCTGTTCCCCTCCAGGTGATTTTAAATTTGCACAGCTGAACACGATATTGAATACCAAGTGGATGAAATCCACATGATAATCTGCTCAATAATAGTCACTACAGGTTTTTGATGTCAGTCCACCACAGTTTAGAAGAAACTAGAAGGGTATGTAAATGTAACATAGCTCGGAGAAGCAAACAGGAATTTATTTCTGGCAAAGGAACTTGGACAGGAAAGAGGTGACACAGAGTCACGGTGATCATAATCGCTTGTTTTGGGCGTGAAGAGGAAATAGGAAATGTATTGTTGTGACACAGCTAATTGATTCTGGCAGGATGAAGGTGTAAAGTACAAACAATTATGGAGCAGAGAGAAGAAGGAGGAGGAGGAGGAGGAGGAGGAGGAGGGCAGAGAGATGAAAGCAGACGGTTGTGACACAACTCATTAAGTTGGACAGGAAAGAAGGAAGTTGTAAACATGGTCAGAGAACAGTGTTTGCCTCGACTAATATATTACAGAAAATTGAATTTAACCATTATTTACTTCCTTCCTTCCTTCCTCTAGTCTCCCAACATTTTCATTAGCTTACCTCGTCTTTTCCTTCCTCTAGCCTCCTATCCTCTTCTCTACCTCCTCGTTTCCTCCTTTTATTTCCTGTTTCCTCTAGCTTCTGTCTTCGTTAGCTTCCCTATCTCCTTCTTTTACAATTTATAATTTACAGTTTCATTTAGCAGATGCTTTTATCCAAAGCGACGTACATCTGAGAGTTGATACGACACAAGCAGGGATCTAGTCAGGAGACAACAACACGAGTAAGTGCCGTAAAGCTACGTTCGAGTCTGATAGGACGTAGACGCCAACAGGCGGTGCAAAGAGGTAATGCATAGCGTGCATAGAAGCAGTTTTTTTATTTTTCAGTCCATGAAGTGTGGAGGTGTTCGCAAAAGAGCTGGGTCTTTAGTCCAACGTTGTTTGGTAACTCGTTCCACCACCAGGGAACTAGAGAAGAGTCTGGCTAGAGACGTAGGACCCTGTTATGGTACCAGGTGCCTTTCATTGGCAGAGCGTAGTGAGCAGGAGGGAGCGTAGACCTGAATGAGGGAGTTCAGATGGATTGGAGCTGTTTTAGTTGCCGTTTTGTTAGCAAGTTTCAGGGTTTTGAATTTGATGCGGACAGCAACTGGGAGCCAGTGGAGGGATATGAACAGTGGAGTGACGTGTGGTGTTCTGGGCTGGTTAAAGATCAGTCGTGCTGCTGAGTTCTGGATCACCTGCAGAGGTTTGAACGTACATGCGGGGAGGCCTGCCAGTAAAGAGTTGCAGTAGTCGATGTGTGATATTATGAGAGTCTGTACCAGGAGTTGTGCTGCATGCTCAGACAGGTAGGGTCTGATCTTCCTGATGTTGTACAGGGCAAACTGACATGACCGAGCAATTGAGGCCACATGAAACTTAAAGGTTAGTTGGTCATCGATCATGACACCCAAGTTTCAGGAAGACTTTGTGGGCATAGAGGGACTAGTTGGGAGGAGCTCGGTCTTAGAGAGGTTAAGTTGAAAGTGGCGTTCTTCCATCTGTGCCGAGATATTGACACGGCATGACGAGATCCAAGTCGAGACTGTGTGGTCTTTGGATGGGAAAGACAGGAAGAGCTGGGTATCATCAGCATAGCAACGGTATGAGAAACCATGGGAGCAGATGATTGCACCAAGTGAGTTAGTGAATATTTAGAAGAGAAGGAGAGCGAGCGAGCGTTGACCCTTGAGGGCAGATCCTGAGATGCCGGGCTCAGCGAGTGTGGAGAGGAGGATTTGGTGGTTAACCGACAGGAGTGCAGTCTCGATAGAGCGACCCCGCTCAACGCCGGACTGATTCGGACTTGTCTTCTTCTCTTCCCTTTCTACTGCTTTCTTTGTTTCCCTTCTTCCACTAATCTCACACCGCCTTCTTTTTCTTCCCTAGATGATGATTTGTTCTATATTCATTCTTTCCTTCCTTCTTCTTGTAACCTACCTCCTTTTTTTTACCTCCTACATCCTCCTTTCCATATTTCCTCTAGTCTCCTTCTTTTTTTTATTCCTACCTCCTGTTCTCCCTTCACCTCCTAGTCTCCTACATCTTTATTTACTTCCTCCTTTCCTTCTCTCTTTCCATCTGTTCCTCTACCTTCCTGACTTTTTTTTTCTTCTCTTCATCTCCTACCTTCTTCCTCTTTTTTCCTACATCCTCATCTCTTCATTTTTCTCCTCTTCCCCTTCCATATTCTTACTTTCCTACATCCCGCTCCTTTTCCTTCTCCCTCTAGTCTCCTCGCTAATCCATTTTTCTCTCCTCCGCCTCCTGCTTTTCCTTCCCTAACGCCTCCTTTCCTTGTTCGTGAAATCAGTTTCTACACATGGAAAAATAGAATTAAGTTTATGTTTTAAGCCCACGGAGTGAAATAAATGAAATCAACATTTTTTTATTTTTTTTTATGTTCAGAACTACAAAAACAGGAAAGAAATCAAGCAAACCCACAGAGACACACACACACACACACACGTAATACTTACTGCCTCTCACTGACATACACAACTCTTATCCTCTTCTCTCTCTACCTTCCTTTCTTTTTCTTGTCATTTTCCGTCTCTCTGCGGATTTGCCTTCATCCTCTCTGTCAGCGGCTCAGTGTGTGTGTGTGTGTGTGTGTGTGCGTTTGTTAGAGTGTGTGTGCAATAGTTTTGGGAGTTACAACACAATTTACAAGTTCACCTTGACATCAACCAAACTGAATTATTCTGCTCTCTGCTTTCCTCTGTGACAGAAAGACTCCACAGCTCACTTTCATTTCATATCTTTCTGTTTTTTTTCTATTCTTCCTCTTCTCTTTGTCAAATATTCTTCTCCTCTCATCCTTCTTTCCTTCTCCTACTTCCACCCCTCCTTTTTTCTTTGTTCCACTTCACCATCCTCCTCTCTCTGTGAATCCTTATTTCCTCCGTTTCCTGTTTTTATTCCTTTCCTCCTCATTCCCTCTCTTCTCTTCCCTCTCTTCTTCTATCCTCCTCTTACTCCCCTCTCTATTCTCCTCTCCTGTCCTCTCCTCTTTTTTGCTAGTCTAATTTTCTCCTCCTCTCCTAATCTCTTCTAATTCCCTCTCTTCCTCTTCTAATTTCTTCTCCTATCCACTCCTCATCTTCTAATTTCATCTCATCATTTCATCTCTTCTTCTACTAATTTCCTCTTCCTCACCTAATCTCCTCTCTTGGTTTCCTCTCCTCTCTTTCCCTTTCCTCCCCCAGTTCCCTCACTTCTCCTCTTCTTCTCCTAATTTCGTCTCTTTTCGTCTCTTGTTATCACTCCTCTCGTGTGTCAAATCCCTCACTCGTGTTTCGACACTACGTATGTGTCCTTGCGATGACGGATAGGGTGATGGATGTTGGGTTGCCACGGTAATTTGATGGATGGTTTAACAAACGATACGAGGGGCAGCGGAGCGTGCCGACTCACGCATCAACCTGATTTCATAAATACTCTGTTGGTTTGGAAAATCACATTATTGGTCAGATTATATTAGATTCTATTTGTCTGTTTGACTGCAGGGTTCAAATCCAGTCTGATATGACCTCTGCCACATGTTGAGTTTCTGTATGATTGAGGCGAAAATAAAAGGCAAGAAAAGCCTAAATTTCAATTTAAATAAAGGTAAATGACAGCGAATGACAAGACATGAAATAAAATTAAGAGGTTTAAATGCAATAAAAGTATTATAGGATGTAAAACCAGCTAACAGATAACTTTTATTGGGATGTGTTGACCAGACAACAGGCAACTTTTATGTTAATATTAACACACATACACACACACTGTGTCTGAAGCTGGTGATGGTTATGAATGACCTAAATATGAATCATAATTAAAGGATTATTTCCCCAAATTATCTATCTGTAACATGGAGAAAATGGGCGGAGTGTGTGTGTGTGTCTGTGTGTGTGTGTGTGTGTGTGTCGTCCTTGAGTCCTGACAGAAAAGATAAATGAGCTGTAATTACGCTGATACAGAGATAATCGCAAGAGGAAAAGAAGAAGAAGGAGAATCAAGGTCGACCACCAGAGGAAGAGAGACACTTATGAAATATTCACCTCTGAAAACTTAAAACTTCGTAGGTCAGAAAATTTGTTTTGAGATGAGGAGCGTGAAGTCTGTGCATGTTAGGATGGAAAAATCACATAAAACTACAAATCTGACTTAAAAAATGCACTTTTATATTTAACTTTTATCAATTTGGAGTGTTTTATCAGCTTTAGGCTCTTTTCAACAGCAAGAATCTTTACAATAAACCGTACAGGAACTATTTCAAGGAGCTAAGTCCCTGAGTTTTTACTCTTAGTTTACTTATTACTTTACAATTAGAGTTGCAGGATTAAGTTACTGAGTTTTGTTTACAAGTTTACTCCATGAGCCTGAATTTGGATCTGGAGTTTAGTTCCTGTGTTTAATGGCTGGATTTTGTTTGTTCAGTTCCTGAGTGTTTTGACTTAATGATTCATAATTTTAGTCCTTTACTTTAGAGTTTATGTCTCGAGTTCTGCTTCTGATTTTACTTCACTAGCGTAGTTTCCAAGTTTAGTCAGTTTAGGCTTTGAATTTATTTCATGAGTTATTCCTGAAATTTTGTCCCTGAATTTAGTTCTCAGGTTTATTAAGTTAAGTCTCAGAGTTTAGTACCCAGTTATGTTCCCAACTTTAGTCCTGAGTTACTTCATGAGTTTAATTCCTGAGTTAAGCTCTCAAGTTTAGTCTTTGAGTTTAGTTCCCAAATTATGTTCCCAACTTTAGTCCTTAAATTAAGCCCTGAGGTACTCCCTGAGTTTAGTTCCCAATTTTCATTCTCAACTTTAGTTACCAACTTCATTTCTGGGTTTAAACACTGTGTTTAGTTCCTGAATCTGAGTTTAGCCTCTAATTTTAGTTCTCAAGTGTAGTTCCCAAATTTACTTGGTTAAAACCATAGACTGTAAAAAAATATGGACGTAGTCACCATGACGTCACCCATTGGTTTGTGAACTGTCAATTTGAAGCCTCGAGTGTAGCGATTTGACAGTCGCCATCTTGGATTTGGCCGTTGCGATGTTTGATTTTTGGAGCCAGAAGTGACCATATTTGGATGAGAGGGTGGAGCTGATCATAGCGCTAGCTGCTAGCGTGGTTAGCACGGTGCATTTACAATCTATGGTTAACAGTGATTATGCTAATGCTAATTTTCACTAGCGAAAAACAGGCCTAAAACTGTTAAAACAAACATGTACTCACTGGAAAAACTGATCATCCGACTCATTGATGGGTCTTTTATTACAACCAAACACTGAACAAGACTTTTTTAGGTGACCAAAATGTTACAATTAACTTTAGTGAACTGAAAACACACTGTGAAATGGCAGCAGTTAGGTCTATGGTTATGTTACATAAGCAATGTTGTCACCATGGTAGCTCCTTGTCAATCACAACGTAGCCACGCCCTAAAGCATATCCTTCTTTATCGTCAAATTTAAATTAAATGGGACTATTATTTACAAAATGAACATCATGCTGTATTGAAGAAGACTTGATACTAGCGATTGAGATGATAAACTCATTAGGAAACAGTTTACTGATGTTATAAATCAAGAGAGAAGTAGGGTCATTTTCTCATAGACTTCCATACGATCAGACTTCTTTTTGCAGCCAGTGGAGTCGCCCCCTGCTGGCCGTTAGAGAGAATGCAGGTTTTTGGCACTTCCGCATTGGCTCCATTTTTCACCCCTGGAGGTTGCTGCTTGGTTAAAACCCTGAATTTGTTTCATGAGTTATTCCTGAAGTTTAGTCTCTGAGCTTTTTCTTCCAGAGTTTAGTTCCTGAGTTTATTTCCATAGTTTAGTCTCTGAATGTAGTTCCACAGTTATGTTACCAACTTTAGTTCCTTAGTTTAACTCTGAGTTTAGTTCCTCGGTTCAGTCGCTGACTTTAGTTCTCAAGTTTAGTTCTTGAGTTTATTTGCAAATTTTAGCCCCTGACTTTAGTTCCTTGGATTATTTATTTGATCATCTGTTCATTCAGACAATGCAGGGAAGGGAAACAGGGAAGAGCAATAAAAATGAGCATCTCCAGAAAAACAGTTTTTTTTTTATAGTTTGACATCTTGACTTTTTCAGCAAGAACCCCATTCACTCCTCCGAGGGACGGTGACAGATGAAGTTGCCTCGGTTGCTCTGCTCCTCGGTGTGTCAGCTCTGTGGGGCTCATCAGTAATCAGTCTCAGGATGTTGCATCACTGTGTGAAGGACTCAGCGTGTTCATCACTGCCCTCAGCAGGACAGATGCAGACTGAGAGATTGTGATAAAAACACAGAGGGAAAAAAAAGTCATCTAATCTGGCCGACTCAGAGGAAGATCAAAGAGAATTTTGCTCTGGTTCCTACCGACTGAACTCAACAATACGCCTCCTGCAGAGAAGAAGAGAAGAAGAATGGGAGGTTGGAGGTAACTGACCTGCAGGCAGGTGTGACGGAGGATCCATTATATTCCTGCACACACAGAGAGAGAGAGAGAGACTGCCAGCTGAACACCAACACACTCATTTATATTAAATAGTTTTTGAAATCTTGCAGATGTGAAACAGACAACAACCTGACGATAACGCAAAGGACTCAGACTCAGCTAATGCATAACTAGTAATATGATAATATTAGTACAATTAACAGTGAGCAACACATATTTTTTATGTCCAGAATAACCCTCACCTCACATAGTTTGGAAATAAATCACATTATGGAAGCTAAAGATGTTAAACTGTCATTTAAATTGTACAAAACTGTCTTCAGTTAAATGTTAGTAAGACAGAACAACTATAGCAAATCACTTATGGCCCTTTACCTTCATACCCATGCCACAAATCTTGGCGTCATTTTCGATCCAGCTTTAAAATTTGACAAACGAATTAACTCTGCTGTCAAAGGTTGTTTTTTCCAGCTAAGAAACGTCGCCAAACTGAAACCGTTCCTCTCATTTCACGACTTGAAGACTGTCGCAAATGCTTTGATTTCCTCTTGACTGGATTACTGCAATGCTCTTTATTTGGGTATTAGCCAGTCATCCCAGTCTGGCTTGCAGTTGGTGCAGGATGCTGCTGCTTTGCTACTAACTGGTAGCAGGAAGAAAGACAGCATCACACCTGTACTGGAGTCCCTGCATTGGTCAAGTACAGGACTGAGTTTAAGGTCTTTTTATTTGTTTTTAAAGCTTTACAAGGCCTGGAGCTCCAGTACATCCAGTAGAGCTCCCCCTCCCCAACACCAGATCTCTCACAGATCGAGGCTGAGGGGTGACCCTGTGTTTGCTGCCCCAAAACTGTGGAACAGTTTACCTTTCAAAACTACGTGTTCCCCTTCTGTAGACACTTTTAAAGCTAAACTTAAGACCCACATGTTCTCTCGGGCCTTTCAGTGTCCGTAAAGCTTTATGTTTTACTATTATTTGTTTATTTTTGTTTGGATATTGGATAGTAATGTTATGTCATCTCTACTTTTTTTCTCTTTCTATCTTTTTTTTTTTTACTGTTATATTGTTATGTTGTTTTTTAATTTACTTTTGTTATTTTATTGTACAGCACTTTGGCCGACTCTGGTTGTGCTTTATAAATAAACTTGATTTGATTAAAGTTCTTTCTTTATCAGCTTCATTAGTGATGTTTTTTTCATATTTCACAGAGATTTCTGTAGTCGTGTTTTGTCTGGTTTGAAGACGGTTGAAGCTCCGTAAAGAAAAGATCATGTCATTATATTTCTGTTGAGTAGAGCTGCTGCTCCTTCGCATCGAAAGGAGCCAGCTGAGGTGATTTGGGCACCTGGTTAGGATGCCTCCTGGATGCCTCCCTCCGGAGGTGTTCTGGGCACATCCAACTGGAGATCACACTGGATGGATTACTTATCTCTCCTGGCCCGGGAACGCCTTGGGATCCCCCCAAGGAGGAGCTGGAGGGTGTTGCTGTGGAGGAGGATGTCTGGGTTTCCTTACTCAGTCTGACTCCACCGCTACCAGGTCCCGGATAAGCAGCGGAAAATGGATTGTTGGACACATCTACAAACCAAATTTATGCAAGAGACAAAAGACAAAAAGGTTGGAAACTCCTGATCTCATCTTTAATAATGTGTTGGATTTGATCATATGTGTTTCATGTAAAATGTCTGAAAAGTAACTAAAGCTGCCAAATAAAAGTCGTGCAGTAAAAAGTTGAAGTATCATAAAATGGAAATACTCAAAGTACAAGAACCTAAAAACTGTTTTTAAGTACAATACTTGAGTAAATGTACTGTAATGTAAGATGAACCTGAATAGTCACAAGACAATGAACAGAACAAATGACAAAGTTTTCCTGACATGTAGAAACAGCAGCTCTTGCCTTGTCTTCACCTCTTAAAGCCTGTAAATACTATTAAAATAAAATAATCTGAGAAGTGAAACATCACTAAACAAGCCAAAAGTTTGGAGAACCAGTGTTACAGTGAAGATTTGAAACCGAAAAACTTTTTTATCATTTCATTTTTGTTGTTTAACTCCTGACAGTATCTGAATACACTGTATGCATTATTTACTATGTGGCATGAATGAATCTGCTGCTGCTCCTCGGAGGGATGATTCTGGATCTGTTGCACCACGACTTTACTAGAACTCTTTTCTTTAATTTAATGTTTTAGGCCCTCATGGTTGCAATGCTGCTACTGTGGGGATTCAACTCAGTTTTAATGTGTTTCTGGGCCCTTGTGATTGTAATGCTGCTGCAGTGGGGGATTTGAAGCAGTCCTGTAATATTTGAAATGTATTACAGGATTATTGAGTTTTGTTTTTTTTTTCTCTGTGAGGGAGCAGACTCAGTCAGACAGTCTTACTTATGCTCCTTAGCAACTCTGCAGAGCCACTTTTATTTAAATCTGCAAGAACAGACGGATGATTATTAATCATCTAAGCAAATCAATCCCTGAAATCGATATACAGGCATCAGAGACAACAACAAGGTGCTGCATGCTGAGAAGAAATCAAGGCTGCATGTTTTATACGTAGCCTTCAGGGGGAATCTAAATTACCCTACTAACAATCTAACATGTCTTTGATATGCAGCAGTGGAAGGTGCATTCACGACCATTTTCTTAGAAAAGTAAACGTAACACTGCCATAATGTAAAAATACTCCATTAAAAATGAAAACCCTGCATTAAAAATGTACTTAAGTGAATGTAATATTAGCAAAATGTACAAAATATATCAAATGTTCCTCAGCAGGCGTTTGCTTTTCCTTCACACTGAGCAGAAGAAGCAACAGACTGACATGAAACTCTAAACATGAACATCACATATTGATGACAGTCCTGTGTGAGCCAATCAACAGGCAGCCTGCAGAGCGCCTGTAGGTTCCCTCTCTGACAGGCTTCATGCCTTGTAGATGTGAGGCGAAGGTGTGATTAAACACATGAGCAAACGCGTGCTGACATGATATCTCCACCTCACGAACGTGATGAGTGTGAACACCGAGGGTGCTCTCCGCTGCATTTTAATGTATACACAGTCAAAATGAAACGTGCAGGCATCGTTCACACCTTTCTTTAATTAGTTTATGCAGATTTACAGTAACCAGGTGACTTAAAGGTGCAGCGTGTAGAATTTAGTGACATCTAGAGGAACAGACTTGGCAGAAATGGAATATTCATAATTATGTTTGAATTAGTGTATAATCACTTGAAAATAAGAGTTGTTGTGTTTAGAATGAACGGGCCCTCTTCCATGGAGGCCGCCATGTTGTCCCACCATGTTTCTATAATAGTCCAGAACAGAAAAACTAAACACTGGCTCTAGAGAGGACCTTTTGCGTTTTTTGCGGATTTCGCAGCCACCCTTTATGCAGCCCCTCAGTTCAGCCTCTGTCTGAAACAGGCAGTTTTAGCTCCTGTCTCTTTAACCGCGGGATTCCACCGGGCGCCGCGTTCTGGCTCCGATGCAGTTTTGCTCCGTCCTCTGCACAGCGCCTTATTCCACCGAGAGCGTGTCAGAAGCGGAATGTCTTCACCGCAGGGAAGCCATCTGCCGTGTACAGTCAGTTGCACTCCTACTACAGTAATTACAGCAGCCTGGTCAAAGCTGATAGAGTGCCTTAAGGCTACCGTAATTACTGCAGTAGCAGGGCAACTAAACTGCCCAAATTTGTTTACTTGCTCAGCTTTCGTTGATTTGGTCGTTTTCCTTGATCTTTGTGCTTCTGCTATGGTTCAGTAGGCTACGTAGTTAAATGGTTTCTTTATTCATCTGTTTTAATTGTGTTTATTGTTGATATACGACCAAGAGTCTGCACAGGGTGTTTTATTTTGAAAATTGACCGGATGCTCAATGCTGTTTTTATGCTGGCTTTTGACTTGCAGGCAGCTTCTTTTTTTTTTTTACATATGTTCACCTCAAGTTTTGGGACTTTGACCATGTTTAACATCTGACATTAACAGTATATAAACAGAAAACCAGAAAAACCATAATTAACATGTTTCCTTTAACCCAAACTATGATCTTTTCCTAAACCTAATCAAATATAAAAATAACAAAAAATAACAAAAAGCATGATATGTCCCTTTTAACATACACATTCAACATTATATATTCAGCAGACATCTACAGTAGGATCTACTCTCGGCTAACTTCAGACACCTCTGGAGCTCTCTCAAAGGGCATTTTTGAGTCATAAGAATTTTGATAAATAGCTTTTAATTTTGAGTTTACAGGCTGCAGTAAAACTGGAGACTTGGTTTTTTTATATACTTTTATATTTCAGTTAAACTTAAACTGTATCTGTTAAATAAAAGACCTGCTCGACAGTTTGGCCACCATTCAAAACCAGTGCTCAAGGTTAATTAAACTGAAGGTAACCATAGCAACAGCACTAATGCTTGATGGTACGTTATCAATTAAGTCTCAGTGGTAAAACATAATCAGATGATGAGTTAAACTGGCTGTAAAATATGCCATAAGTGTTTGTTTCTGCACTGTGTGTGTGTGTGTGTGTGTGTGTGTGTGTGTGTACGTGGGTGGTTGTGTAGTGCAATTTACAGCAGGGGATGATGGGAAATTTAAAAGGTGAAGGCTGTTGGTCTCATTATAACACACACACACACACACACACACACACACACACACACACACACACACGGTGAAAAGTGCATTAATCAGTATTGTGGGTGTGAAGCTTTGACCTTCTCATCAAAAAACAACTGCTGCTGGAGGAAACCCAGCTGTCAGTCTGACACACACACACACACGCACACACACACACACACACACGCACACACACACACACACACACACACACACACACACACACACACACACACACACAGGAGATGTTCTCACTTTATAGATCTTAAAGATGAAAATAAAACTAAACACACAGTAAATAAGTACATTTTATTCATATGGCACTTTTTGAAACAGTGTGTGTCTTTTGAGACACTCACAACCCAGAAAATATAAAAATATTATTTTTGTTTTTCTGTTAAAAATACTGTGACCATGAACAAATTGACAGAAAAAGATTTCACCACGTTTCTCTCATGATCGTCAACTTTCATCATGTTGTTTACCTCACGATCATCATGACGAAGGATACAACAGTTGCCGCTGTGATGACTTTCCACAGTTGTAAAATCCCATCTGTGAGTATTACACACTACTATATTTTGCCATCTGATAAACCTTTAAATGCATTAATCTGTACTTTCTTGATCATATTGATCATACAATGGTACCTTAAACAACACCAACACAGCCGCTTGCATCGTGTCAACACAGGACTGTTTTCCAGTCTGATTGCAGCCTTAAGAAAAACACCTTTTAGTTCATTTGGTTCAAAAGACCACTTGAGTCTAAAGCACACACACTCAGTAGGCAGATTCCAGTGTTTTGAGCGACACATCACTGTCACATCACCTCAGCTGTCATTGTTCAGTCGCCCACCAGTTGCCGTAGTTAGTAATTATTGTTGTGAAATGTAGGCGCTCTGGTTGAAAAAGTAAAATGTCTCTAACCAATACAAAAAGAAAGGTTGACGGTGAAAAAACATGCATTTATGGATGAGTGGACCGAGAAATACATATTAAGGAAGTATAAGAACATAGTGCTTGATTTGCAATGAAACAATCTCCATAATGAAGAGTAGGAATGCAAACCAAACATGCCTGTTTTCAACAAAACTATCCCAAAAACACAAAAAAAAAACCCCACAAAACTGAACCAGCTGAAGCCGTGATATCAAGACTCCGGCAGAATAATTGGAAAATCAAACATTTTTCAACAATGAATGCAGTGGAGAACTCACTAATGAACACTCACACCAGTGTCTCCGTCTGGACTTCACACCTTTTTATGCTCAAGTTCAAGCACTCGGTTACACAATGAAGCAGTCACATCTCACATTAATAGAAATTCTGTTCATGTGCAGAGTATTGAAGTACTGAAATATCATCATTTAACTTACTGGATCTTTGATGCGGTGGACATTTATTAAGTGAACCTCTAAGACCTCTTCTCTAGGGTCTTTTCAGGACTGCACATTGTGGCGCTCTCCAAGGTCCTGAATCTGATGCTCTCACTGGCAAGGAGCTGTCCAATGTACCTGGTTTTATAATACTGTTCCAGTGTTGAATGCAAATTATTATACTAAATATAACTTAAATTAGCAAACAGTGCATCACATAAACTGAGAACTAACTACTTGCACAGACAGAGAAAACACATATGTAAATATAAAAGGAACAATCTGAATAGTGTTCCACTCTGGGAATCTGTTTTTAAAAATGAGCTCTTAATTTTACAGCTCTTTATTTCCTGCTTGAGCTCTGTTTGTCGTTATCTGAGACGACAGCGGCCTCAGTGCCGGCTGTCATAATAAAAACTGCATCACGCCTTTCATCTGCACCTGGCATAGTCTGACAACATAATGGTAAACAGTATGTAAATAATGTGGACATCACATCAATGTGTCATATATTCCTCAGTACAGTCTTGTTAATGTAGCAATCATTAATCACTGTTATTGACTGTGTGTGTGTGTGTGTGTGTGTGTGTGTGTGTGGCCCCTGAGCCTCTGGATGATTGACAGCTCACTGAGACCCATACGTTCACAGTGAAGAGTTTTAGCTTGGCTGTGTGTGTTAGTATCTGTGTTTGTGTGTGTGTGTGCATGTGCGAGTGTGTGTTTGTCGCTTTCTCTGCAGCTTTGTGACAGACTGCTGAGTCCACACCTGGATGATTAATACACCTGGAGAGCAAAACACACAAACACACACGCACAGAGGAACAGGCATACGTGTGTGTGTGTGTTTGTCATGTATTAAAGAAAAAGACTGCGTGTCTGTGTCTGTGTGTGTTTGTGTGTGTTTGTGTGTGTGTGTGTGTGTGTGTGTGTGTCTGCATGTGTGTATGTGATTGTGTTGAACTCTCTCATGTTGAACCTGATGTGAATTGACACATGAAAACACCCACAATCCCCTAGGACAGGTCTCAGAGTTCTGTGCTGAGCCGATTACCTGCTGCTGACACGTACACACACACACACACAAACACACAAACACACACACACACACACACACAAAGACACACACACAAAGACACACTCCTTCCTAAGAAAAGGAAGTGGAGCAATATAAATGGTTTCTTGGTCTGTTTGTTTGTTGGAATCTAACATCAGGTATCAATTACGGCTGAATTCATCATTACAGGTACGTTGTACATCTGTAGTTTTTCCAGGTAAATTGAAAAAGAAGAGCAATAAATAAAAAATGTGACTCATGTAAGAGTCACATTGTTCTTCCTACAAGCTTTAAAAACAGGTTTTCATTCAACCTCACTGAGAAAAACACTAAAGGAGGGTGTTTTCTTGTCTTCATGACAAACTGTTATTACTACAGTATCCCTGCTATGATAGTCTATGAATTATGATACCATGCCTACACAATACGCTGGTTTTCCACCAGGTTTTGCAGCCAAATTTGAAGTCTAAACCCATGATTGCGCTGACGTCCAAGGATGCACATCCAGTGACATCACCGCACAAACATTTGACTGTAGAGCAGAATGGAGTAGAAGTTACTTTTGTGCATCTCTGACTCTGTTCTCTGATCCTAAAAGGTCTCAAGCAGACAGAGAGGACACATCATGGTAGTATTACTGTCTCTGCCCCCTCATCTGACATGTTGAGTTTTAATTACTGTGTGTGCAAACTGAGTTAAGTAAACTTACAGATGTGAGTGTGATGTGAGAAGAAATGGAGGCAAAACAAACTGAAAAAAAAAAAAAAATTAACCGTTTTTAAAAAAACTTTAATTTTCAGAATAGTTCAAGGTAGTTCAAAGTAGTAAAACACGCTGATTTCTTGTGTACTGACTGCAAAAACAGCAGTTAAATGGAATCAGCACACAGCAGACATCTAGTACAAACCTGACTGAGACCCTGAAATAGAAAAGTTAGATACTGAATATCATTAGTGTGTCCAGCTGTGAGGAGTTCTGGGTTGGAATAATAAAATTTCATTATGTCAAAAAGTTGGTGGAGCAGTGGAGGAGCGCACGTTCACGCTTCAATAGCACTCAAATAACATCTGCAAATGCAAAAAATTCACCCCAAGTCTGGACAAGCTCCTGTTTTTTTCATAATATTCCATCTTTAAAATATCCGTCACATAGAAGAAAACGTTACAGCAGAGGTTCAGAGTACTTTACTGACTCTGTCTTTCTCCTCCGACTACTCGCTCTGTTTTTCGGAGACTGATGGATGCATGATGGATTATTGATAGAGGGACAGAGGGATCGATAGAAGGAGGAGAGAGGCCGAAACTAGGCCACCCATCTGTTCAGACCCATCCATTTATCTGCTGGAAGTCTGATTTTTAATCTGGACAGAAAGAGAGAAGAGGGAAGAGGAGAAACACACAGAGAGCGAAGAATCTGTCCCTGGATCATAATGGAGAAGAGGAGGCAGGGAGGGAATGAGCAAAGAATTAGTTAAAGGAATAAATTAGAAAATAAGGAAAAGATGAGTTAATGAAGGAAAGGGGGAAGGAGGTGGTGAAGAAAGAAACGGGGAAACAACAAGCTGTTGTAAGGGAAGCAGATGGAAATATGGAAGAATGTTATGAGAGGAGAAAGCAGAGAAGTAAATGAGGAGATATGCAAGGAAACGCAAAGATAGGGAAGGAAAGATGGCAGGGATGAGATACAAAGGGGAGGAAAAGAGAAAGTGAGGAAATAGTGAAGAAAGAATAAAAGAAGGAGATGATGGAGAATGTGAGGACAGGTGGAAGTAGAGAAGGATATGAGGGGGAACAGGGAAAGAAGAAAATGAGGAGATGCAAAAGAAAATAAAGCTGAGGCAAAGAGGAAACAGTGGCATGTAAGAAAAGAAGAAAAGCAGGAGGTACGGGACTATTTAACAAACAGGGAGGTAGACAAAGAAAAGAGCAGGTAGAAAAATAATTGGGGGAAAAAAGAGGGCTAATGACTACATGCTGGACCAATCACATGACCCAGATAACAAGAGGGGCGGGACTAATTGTTATTTAATCACTGGACAAACAGGATGACCAGCTAATGAAGTGCAAAACTTAATCTTCTAGCTCACATGTGGTTTATTTGATTTTAATTAGGAGTTTCTCTGTCTCTATAATGAGCCTCATTAGTGGGAAATAAAACAAGCTGATTGCGGAAACCTCCAACAACCACCTGACCAGCCCGTCCTCACAAAAAAAAAATGACAGTATCGGTCGAAAATTCAGCCGGCAAAAACAACCTATAGTTACGTTTACTCCATCTAACGGTCGTAGTAATTATGACCCAGGAAGGTGACGCAGGTCAGATGACGTCAATATAGGGTGAAAAATTTTAATATTAGGAGGTGGTGGGTTGGGTGGATGACTGGATAGTTAGTTGGTACATTTCCAAACGCGAGACAGGACAGTTTTGTAGAAAAAACATAACTTTGATTGTTGAAACATAACTTTGATTGAACTTTAACCCACACCACATTTCAAATGATCATTTTAACCCAAACCGTGGTCTTTCCCCAACCGACCCAAGTGGTTTTTGTGTCTAAACCTAAGCAGACCTTAACCACAGCATTGTCACACCATAAAATCTGATTATTTTTTTACGATTACTGCCGATAGGAGCAGCATATTAGAAAACACTCCTATGGTTTTTTCTGGAAACGCTCCTGTGGGTCGTTCTGGAAATGCTCCTGCTAGTCATTCTAGAAAGACTCCTGTGGGTCGTTCTAGAAACGCTCCTGTGGGTCGTTCTAGAAACGCTCCTGTGGGTCGTTTTGGAAACGCTCCTGTGGGTCGTTCTGGAAACGCTCCTGTAGGTCGTTCTAGAAACGCTCCTGTAGGTCGTTCTAGAAACGCTCCTGTAGGTCATTCTAGAAACGCTCCTGTAGGTCGTTCTGGAAACACTCCTGTGGGTCGTTCTGGAAACACTCTGTGGGTCATTCTGGAAACGCTCCTGTGGGTCGTTCTGGAAACACTCTGTGGGTCGTTCTGGAAACGCTCCTGTGGGTCGTTCTAGAAAGGCTCCTGTTGGTCGTTCTAGAAACGCTCCTGTGGGTCGTTTTGGAAACGCTCCTGTGGGTCGTTCTAGAAACGCTCCTGTGGGTTGTTCTGGAAACCCTCCTGTGGGTCGTTCAGGAAAGGCTCCTGTAGGTCGTTCTGGAAACGCTCCTGTGGGTCGTTCTAGAAACGCTCCTGTACGTCATTGGCCTGATTGGTCATTTTCTACAGAGTTGTGAATTTTGCAGAGACGACAAAGTGATTAATTCCTACAGGGGCCAATTATATTCAATCACACACACACATTCACACTACAGTTATTTACAGGAAAGACACAGTGACAGAGAGTGAATTTACTTTAACAGCCTTGTAAAAACAACAAAAAAACAACAAAAGAGAGTTGACAGATGACACATTTATAATTAAATATTTCTTAAAATTTAAATCAAAGACGCTAAAAGAGACAACAGAAGACTCAAAGCCAGTGTGTAAAAAAAAAAAAAAAACATGAAATATAACCTTTAATGTTCTATTTGAGTCTTGAGCGAAAAAAAGGCCATTAAAAAGGCCATTAAAACAAAATGTACTTACCGGAAAACTGAACAGCTGACTCCTTAGAGGGTCTTTTATCACAACCAAATGCTGAACAAGACTTTTTTAGGCGACCAAAATGTTACAATTAACTTTCATGAACTGAAAGCACACTGTGAAACAGCAGCAGCTACAGTATACTCTGTGAATCTGGGGTTACGCCATGGTTACGTTACATAATCAACATTGTCGTCATGGTAGTGACTTGTCAATCACAAGGTAGCCACGCTTTAAAGCATACCCTGCTTTATCATCTATTTTACTCTAAATGGGACTGTAATTTACAAAATGAACATCATTCTGTATTGAAGAAGACTTGAAACTAGCGATTGAGACGATAAACTCATTAGGAAACAGTTTACTGAGGTAATAAATCAAGTGAGAAGTAGGTCATTTTCTCATAGATGTCTATACAATTGGGATAGACCTGGAGCTACCCACTTGGGAGATAGAGAAGGAAATGAGGAAGTAACGAAAGAATGGAAGAAAAGATGAGGATAGAAAGAAAATGTGGAAAAGGGAGAGGAAGAGAAAGAAGGGACTAGGAATAATAAGACAAAAGGCAGAATAAAAAGGAATTGAGAAAGACAGAAGGTTGGGATGGAAAGGAGGAGGAGGAAAGTAAAATAAGTAGGAAACAAAGCAGTGAGAGATGTACAGCGCCCCCCGATGGCTGCTGGGAGAGCTTTATTCTCCTCAGTCAGAGGAGCCATAACCACCACATGCCTAAACCTAACCCTAACCTTAACATAACCCTAAACTAACCTTTACTTTAAACCAAGTCTTCACCCTAAAATTAATGATTTACGTTAAGGGTTCTTGCTTTTTGTCCCCATAAGGAACCTCCCTGAGTCCCCAAAACATGACTGTGTAAACAGATTTATGTCCCCACGACATTAGGAATACCTGGTATACACACACACACACACACCCACACACACACACACACACACACACACACACACAGTGTTTCATTATAAACTTTAAAGCTCCACATCATTACACTGATGGAGTTAATACACAATATCCCGTTTTTCTCTCGCTCTCCTGATGAGAATGAATGAGTCTCTCGCCCCAAATGAGAAGGTAATGGAATATTGAATAAATGATGTTTCCTCTCCTCAGCCTCAGCCTTTAATGTGTGTGTGTGTGTGTGTGTGTGTGTGTGTGTGTGAGAGAGAGAGAGAGAGAGAGAGAGAGAGAGAGAGAAAGAGAGGGGGGACAGATTTAAAGTTTAAAGGAATCCTCCACACTTTCAAAGTTCGTTTTACTCATTCTTTTTTTATCTTTTCTCACCAGGCAGGGGTATCTGTTTAATTAATTGATATATGTCTTTAATGAGGCTGTAATCTATATTTTTTTGTGTGTGTAATGTGTTGCGTGTGGCTCATAGTGATGAACCTACAGAGAATTATCAGCGACTCTGCAGCTCCTGTCAGCTTTACGAGCTTTATAGTGAGTTTCAGCTCATTGTGTAGCTGCTCGGCTGCAACTTTACTGTTTTGGTTCACTCTCAGTGCTCTTATTGCATCGTTTTTGGTCACAGTAGATGTTTTCATAGACAAAGCTCTAAAAAGCCACTTTACACTACGTGCTCAGCACCAAACAGCAAACAGACACAGTTAGCTGTAGACTAGCTGGTGAACATAGTGGAACATTAAGTAGCTAAAGAGCCAGATATTTCCCTCAGGAGTTGGTAGAGAGCAAAAACAAAACTAAAAGAGAGTTAATATTAGACTTACATTCACCAGGTGGACAGAAACACGACTCCAAACGAATGATAATGATGCTCCGTAAACTGCTGGATGTGGAAATAAGCAACTGTTTGCTAACAAGCTCAATATATCAACTTAAAAGCTGATGATATGTCAGTGTTGCATTCACTATTTGTTTCTGTTGCACCCAAGTTGACAACTTTATGTGAATTTTACACCAGTTTGGAACATTTGTACAGCAAGAGAAAAATATCCTGTATGCAGACGTGTCCTTAAGTCACACACAGTTTAACCATCTAAACAGTCAGTAGGTCTTTTCTCAGTACAGAGTTTGCCAAGTTCTGACTTGGAAGTTTCAACTTGGCAAGTTCAACTAAGGAGTCCAAACTCCAAACGTGTTCTTCCTAACACGTCCAGCTCAGCTTGACTCTGATGATTACACTTCAACACACCTGTACCTGACTGTACTGTGTTAAAATAATAATAATCTCAACTCAAAGCTCCACAAACCTTACAGTGATATAAAGTCAATTATGTTATCCAATATTTAATGCAGTTATAATAAAAATCCAATAAATAAAAATCCAATCTGTTATGTATGTTTAAAAAATAAAAATGAAATGTAATATAGACCACACTGCCTCTGTCCATTTTCATTTATTTATATTTATATATTTCTATTGAAATCTGGTGATATCTGTACACAGGGTCAGCTTTAGTGGTTTGGAGGCTCCAGGCAAAGATTAATGTGAGGTTGTCATAGCTAGTGACCAAAAACTATGTGGAGGCAGCAATATTAGTCCTACTATTCTCTTCTTTTCTGCTATGTCGTAGGCTGTTCTACTCTTTTTCTGTGGTTCTATTTCACTCTGTTCTGCTGGTTGCTCGATCTTTTTCTATTTTGTTCTGTGCTAGTAGCATTTTTATCCTTTGTGCTGCTCTGTTCTATTCCAGCTTCCTTTTTCTGTGGTTCTGTTTTGCTCTGTTTGTAATAAGTTCTGATGTCTGTTCCACTTTACTCCTGTTCTGTTATCGTCTTCTGTTTTGTTCTGGCGTGCTGTTTGGTCTGCCCTACTTTTCTCTTCTGTTCTATTCTATTTTGTTCTGCTCAGATCTACAATGCTCTTTATAACTACTCTACTCTGTTGTTTTTTTTTGTTTTTGTTTTTTTTTTGTTGCTTGGTTCTGTTTCGTTCTGTTCTCTTCTGCTTCCTCTTCTTCGAGGCAATGAAAGAGTCCTTTAGAAAATCCACAGAACTAGAGGACCAATCATCCCAACACACAGACACACACGTGTATATTCAGCCACATTATGTCATAATTTCACATTAATTTCAGTCATAATGTAAAGAAAAAGAAGAAAATTGTTTACCTTTTACGAGAAGGTGCTGGTGTTTAGATAATAATTTTCACCTTCTGGGCTTTAGCATTTGCGAATGCTGATATCAGGTCCTCCATATCCAGCGTTCTTCTGAATTTTTGCTCTATTGATAAAACGTCAAGATCTGACAGCCACTCCTGACACGCTGTAGACCTCAGGTAAGTCTTGATGAGTTTTATAGCTTTCCCCAGAGGCAACAGTAACAAGGAGGGTGAGAAGCAGACTCAGGTTGGGATATAAATCAAGGAGGTTTTCCTTTTATATGTATTCCATCATTTCTGTTGGGATAGAAGTCTGGTGAGGCCTTCACCACAGCCCTTATCTCCAGTTCCAAGTCCTCACCATTACCATCTTCTGCTTTTATCTCCATGCTCCTGCAGCTAAGGCCCAGTGTCACATCCTGCACTGCTTTTTTCATGTTATCTAACTGAATACAAAAACCTATACAGAGCAAAGAAACGTTCCATCTGAATCAATCACTGTATCAACAATTAGCAAGGAGAACTCCTAGTTGAATTGTTCTTGTGTTTCTTCTCTTCCTTCATAAAAGAACTGGCGAGTTGTCTTCCGTTGTCTTTCCTCTGGCGGTTTCATCTCAATCTGCAACTTCTCTGTGATCTCTCTCACATCCGTCTGCGCTGCTCTGAGTCATGTGTCCCTGTACTCTTGTAGAGAGTCTCTTACTCCATCAGTTTTCTCTTTTCAGTGCTTCTATTGACACTCAGGGACTCTGCAGGAGTTTAATATCAAATAATATCACACCATATAAAACTTCATGTCTTCGTTTTATTGAGAACGCCTTGAGATGTGGACACAGTCTCATCATCCTTTTTCTCCAGGGCGTGCGTGGTAAGTGCAGCCAAGGCTTTCACAAATTGAGGCATTTGGCACTGGAGGGCCTTCACACTGTCTGTTCGGTAGACAGATTCTTGATGTACATGCTCCTGCATAATCTCCCACCGTTGCACAGAGGAGCTGAACTGGCTGTATAGTTTCTGGAGAAGTCCAAAGAAGCTCACTGACCGTACAGAGGACTTTGCTGCAACATCAATCACCAGGTTTAAGGTGTGACTTCCACAGGTCACACACAGGGTCTTCTTGTTTCGGTACACCCTGATGTTTCCCCTGCATGTTGCTTCCATTGTCATAGGATTGACCATGACAGTCAGAGATGTTTACTTTTAGTTTTTCTAGATGTTTTATAAAAGTATCATACAGTCCTTTTCCAGTTGTGTCATGGACATCAACAAAACCCACAAAATGTTCCTTAAAGGAAACACCAACATTTGTTTCGCAGTTTCCTATACGAATGACAATTGACAACAGCTCGGTGTGGCTTTTGTCAGGTGTACAGTCCATGATGACGGCAAAGTACCCTGCTCTTTTGATCTGATCAAGCACCTGAACAACAGCATCTGTTGTTTTCTGTGCATTTTCTGTGCAACCAGTGATATGAGTTCATTCTGGATTCACATCTGGAAATGACCATCCTCCTGCCTCAGGTGTTTTCTCAAGTATCAGTGTCAGCAGTGAACGGCTTCCATAGATCAGACTGTTCTCCTTGTGATAGACAGACATTGATTGGCCGGTCTCTTGTGTTGAAGTCTGTCAATATGTGCACCTAAGATCTAACCCCAACCACAGAGGTGGCGCTATGAGAAACACAGTTTTAACAAGTGGGAAACACTATTTAATGGAGGAACAGACTTTGACACAAGACCTCTTTGGCTGCTTGCCTCCAGCAGGTCGTCATATCTTTGAAAACACTGGCACAAAGAATAGAGGTTTTAAGACAGCAGAAAGAAGATGACATTAGAAGACCAATGAAAGAGATGCTGATTGAGAGACTGCATTTAGTACAGAAGCTAGTGGAACAGAGGCTGAGGCTCTCTATACTGTATGTTCTACCAAAAAAGATCATAATTCATGCTTTCTATCAGGTCTCATCAGCTGTGTTTCTCTTAGACACATTTGCTGTAGAAGCATAAAGTTGTGCAAAATAAAGTCAGTGAAACCAGAAAGCGTGATTGTGACCTTTTAATCATTATTTCAAAGTGTAGAGTGACAGAAGGCAAATATATAATCTTGTAGTTTGGGTACACAAATGATGATGTAAAGCAGAAAGAAACAAAAGAGGAAACAGAGAGGACAAAAAAATGAAAATTTTGGGTGTTTGAACAAACCTGACGGTTTAGCAGAAATGAGGAGACCTCAGATTGCTGGCAATACATGTTTCTGTGTGTGTGTGTGTGTGTGTGTGTTGTCCCGGTGGTTTAAGTGTGACATATGAAGTGAAGCTACAGTGGAAATATGAGAGTAAGGCGACCAATCACATCCATGAGAAGACGTACACCCACTCACACACACCCAGCAGTGTTCATTACGATGACAGATCTGCTCTGTGATTGGCGGCGACGTTCTAATGTGCGGAGAGGCCGAGTCAGCCGGAGAATCTGATTGGCTGAGAGCAACAAAGAAATGAAACAATTGATGGACGATTAAGAAGAGGAATCAGTTTTTTTTTCCTCACATTGTTCGCAGTTTGAACTCCCTAATTAGACTGATGTGAACACCACTAACGACGTCCTACTGGACCAATCACATGACACAGATAACATGAGGGGCGGGGCTAATTGTTATTTAATCACTAGGAAAAACAGGACGACCAGCTAATGAAGTGGAAGACTTTATCTTCCAGCTCACATGTGGTTTATTCGATTTTAATTAGGAGTCTGTCTGTCCCTGTGACACCTATCTGTCTCTATAACAAACCTCGTTAGTGGAAAATAAAACGAGCTGATTGGTGGAAGCCTCCAATAGACACCTGATTGGTCGCTGATTGGTTGCTGCTCAAATATTTCTGCAGAGCTGTGAGTTTTGCAGAGAAACGACAAAGTGATGAATTCCTGCAGGAGCCAATATCCAATCACACACACACACACACACACACACACACACAAATATCAGATCATTGTCACTTCTGGGGACATTACATAGACTTACATTCATTTCCGGGGAACTTACACTAACCTTAATCCAAAAATCAGATTTTTCCAAACTGGGGACACGGTTTTTGTCTCCAATTGGACAAGCCGTCCCCAATTAAGTGGTCCTAAATCCTAAATTTGTCCCCAAAAGGAGCCTATGACAGACCCCACACACACATTCCCACTACATTTATTTAAACTAGAGACACAGTGACAGAGAGTGAATTTACTGTAACAGCCTTGTAACTAAATTTTGTGAAAACATGCTATCATTTGAGAGACTAAAAATGAACTAATATATAATAAATATTTTTCAAACATCACCTTTCTTAAACAGTGTTTTACAGAATTATTGTAACCATAAGAAAACATCAAAAGACAGTTGACAGACAGCACATTTATAATTAAAAGCAAAAGAAGATATCAGGTTAAAAATGGTGTGAAAGAAGCACATCAACCTCATTTGCAAATCATGTAATCTGTTCTTTTATGTACAGTGAATAATCTTAATAATAAAAGATGCTCGAGACGCTTGAACATGAACCAAATATTAGATATTTGATAAAAGACTGTGTATCTATCATGAAGTCTGAAATCTCTGTCAGTGAAAAGTAAATTATTTTAATTTAAGCAGCATTTCTCATTTCTTCACCATTCATCTAAGAAGCACAATAACCAGTCTCATAATGATGTGTTGGCATGAATGTGTCAAATAAAGGAAATATTTCTGAAATTAATATAAATTAAATCATCTAAAAGAGACAGCAGAAGACTCAAACAAAGGCCAGTCTGTAAAAATGTTTTAGAAGTGACAATGACATTATTCAGAGCTCCAACAGGCAAACATGAAATATAACCTTTAATGTTTAATGTCACCTTTCCAGCTCTATATTTATATTCTGGGGCTCTACTGGAATATCTTCATATGATTTCCAGTTAAAAACTCCTTATTTATCTTATACTGGCCCTTTATGAAGCCCCTCAGTTCAGCCTCTGTCTGAAACAGGCCGTTTTAGCTCCTGTCTCTTTAAGGCCCCGCCTCCTGATGAGCCCACTCTGTTCTGATTGGTCAGCTTCAGCTCCGGATCCTACGTAAACAAAAAACAACATATAATTACATATTATATGTCATATATGATCAGAAAATGCTCCTATGTATCGTTTTGGAGTCACATGGTCAAATCATGTATGTGGGCGTTTAATTTGGAGGAGTTGTTGATAATACTTTTGTAATTACTTTTAATATCATATAATTTGCCTTAACAAATGAGTTCTTGGTCCTATCTTTCTTAAACTTTAATGGCACCATTAGAGGTTTATTTATCTGTAATTATTCACATGATCACACACATTCACACATTGTTTTGATATATATATATATATATATATATATATATATATATACACACACATATTTACAAGAAAGGAAGGCAGCAGCATGTTTTAACAGCTTTTGACATGTAATTTAATCAGCAAATGAAGTTCCAGAGACATTCACTAAACCAATTACATTTGTTAATTGCTCTTTTTTCTCCTCTGATGGCAGAATCCAGTAAAATCTTTAATAGACGCCTGAAGGGTTCGTCTGTCTCTGCTTGATTCAGCAGTTATTTTCCACAACAACAAATATGAATATTAATGACTTTTCACAAACTGATGAACGCTCTCAGCCTAATGTGACAACAATCAGTTACATCATGTTCATGTTTCAGCCTGAAGAATATTTACGAGGACAAAAACAGCAGCAGATAGTCAGCGTTGGTTATTTATTACAGAATTACGCTCTGAGAGGAGAGAAACTTCTCAGATTTAGAGGGGAATTGGTGATTTTGGAGGATTTATTTTCTCCTTACTGCTGACAGTAATTTGGGTCATGCATTTTTTAACAACATCTGGCAGGTTAACCATAACTCTGAAGTGCTGCTGCTGGTTTAAAACTGCACCCCAAACGTCATAGAGAGCCGAAGTCATGACGACACTTCCTGTCTGTAACTCATCACAATCTGCCGTTCACTTTCTGAAAATATGAAGCGTGTTCCTGGAGTTTCCATATTCTAACTCAGCTCCACTACAACAGCTGCTCTCAGAAGCTGAAACCTTTGTGATTTTAAGTTTAAGTTTTAAGTTAAACAACAATTATTTTGTACAACAATGTAAATTTCTCAAATAATTTTTAGTACAAAGTCAAGAGGTTGTGACATGTAGCACAACAAGCAAGTGAAGGTGAACCGTGTTCCTGCACATGCTCAGTGGCGTCTGCTTTACACAGAACTACTCTCTGGAGACTGAAAACATGATGCTGTTATTAGTCTTTGGAGCCGTTTCTAAACAAACTAACATGACCAAACTCTTCATGATGAAGGAACGGGGTGCAGACACCCTCTCTATGTTTAAGAGTAGGCTTAAAACTTTCCTTTTTGATAAAGCTTATAGTTAGGGCCGACCAGGCTCACCTTGGATCAGCCCTTAGTTATGCTGCTATAGGCCTAGACTGCTGGGGGACTTCCCATGATGCACTGAGCTCCTTTCTCCTCCTCCTCCTCTCCATCTGTATGCATTCATGTAACATCAATGCACGTGTTGCCAACTTAGCAAATTTCTCGCAAGATTTGGTGACTTTTAAGACCCCTTGCCTCTGGTAATCTTGATTGGCCTGAAGCCACATGACCATATATCCAACCCATCTTTGTAGACGCCCCATTGGCTGATATGTGTCTGGATGTATATGATTGGTTGTCTTTTATATATTTTTTTTACCTTTTTTCACACCCAACTTACTTTATTTAAACGGTGTTTGTAATGTGTTTTATGACGACCCTGATGAAGACCACAAGCCGAAACGCGTCGGTCAACTAATAAAGTTGTTCTTCATACTGCAAGTGTTGCTGAAGTTCTCATCTCTCTCTAGACTTCTTTCGCTCCTCCGAGCACCTTGGAAGTAGGTGAAGTTGTGCCAGAGACCCTCACTCTGCATTTTAAGACTCCTCTTTTTTTTTTTTCAAAAAAACAAATCTATCTACTTTTTGAGACATAACTCGTCTCTTTAGAGGAAGTCGCCATTATTTCTCAGTGAATGAGAGCTAATGTGGTGAATGAGCTGTGAATTTGTGTATCTAACGACCAATCACTGATCCTCATTGTTTGACCAGGTAACTTCTTATTCTTATTTTTTTATTCTAAGTGATTTAACTTGAGTATTTGAGTTTGACAGAGTTACCAAATGTTTATTTCAGTGTCTGCATCATGTCTCAAAACAGTTTATTTAATATCAGAGGTAGATTAGATGCATATTGAGGATATAGATGCTAATGATATAGCTAGTTAGTCAGTTTTTACTTCATTTTCTTTATTTAGATTTTTTAAAATATATTTGTATATGTATTTATGTTATGATGTCACATATATGCAAACTGGTGTGCAACTTTTCAAGCTGGTTTTTAGCTTCTTCCCACTGAAAATAGTGCTTGTAAGTAAATTAGTTGACAATAAGAAAATATAAAATATCACCAGACGTGTTTAAGTATCAGATATATAGTGAGAGGACTGATTAGCCGTTGCTGTGACGATCAGTCCAAAAGATCATAATACAGAAATTAATCAGTTAGTATATATATTAATAAACATTTCAGATCAGATTCAGTGTTCAGGTTTTTGTTTGACGTGTAAGTCGTGTCTTTATAAATAAAGGTTTAATAAAATACTTCATGTTCGTCTGAAACATCGTCAACAGAGAGATGAGAGAAAAGAGAGAAACCTGTGTGTCTTTCGTCTTTCGTCTCACATCATTTTGTGCCTTTGTCTCTCCGTTCAGTGAACCGATTTATTTTGTTCTCTCCTGACAGACGATTTTCTCTGCTGCTTCAACATTTACCTGCTCTGATTCACATCCTCATACGTGTGTGTGTGTGTGTGTGTGTGTGTGTGTGTGTGTGTGTGTGTGTGTGTGTGTGTGTGTGTGTGTGTGTTGATAACAGTTCCACTCT
The DNA here is from genome assembly GCF_963924715.1 of Thunnus thynnus. NCBI lineage: Eukaryota > Metazoa > Chordata > Actinopteri > Scombriformes > Scombridae > Thunnus > Thunnus thynnus. The sequence goes on along the minus strand of NC_089539.1, from coordinate 22,834,790 downwards.
GATAATCAGCCACAATTACGTCCCAACAGAAAAGGAGAGAAGAAGTGGATGGAAGCTATCAGGAGAGAAGCATTGATATGGTAATGTTGCAGTGTGACGGCAGGAGAAAAGATTGTTCCTTTTATTTTGTGTCACACAAACCTTTTAATACGACGCAAGACTGAAACCACTCATTAGAGACAGACAGAGGAAAGTTTTCTATCTCAACTCGTTATTTGTTGACTGTTCTGATCAGTTCTCACAAGATCTTTATGTCCTTTCTACATTTAGATTGAGGTCTCTCGTTTGATATTTCTGTCGGTTTTAGTCTTTAATTTGATGTTTCTCTTGATTTTAAAGTAATTTGTTTGATATATGGTCTATTTTAGTCTTAAGTTTGATATTACTGTCTGATATTACTGTCAGAATACCAAACTAATCGAATCATTAGTTTGGTATTCTGCTGATTTTAGGGTCGTAAGTTAGATATATCTGTCTGTTTAAGGGGTTTTTGTCTGATATTTCTCTTGGTTTTGATATTTCTCCTTAGTTTTAAAGTCATTAGTTTGATATTTCTCCCAGTTTTAGTCTTTAGTTTTCACATTTCTGTCTGTTTTAGTCTTCAGTTTGATGTTTTGTCAGTTTAAGTGTTTTAGTTTGATATTTCTGTTGATTTTAGGGTCTTAATTTTGATATTTCTGCCTGTTTGAGGAGATTTTTAGTTTAATATATCTGTCCATTTTTATATTTCTGTTTGTTTTAAAGTCTTTAGTTTGTCATTTCTGTCATTTTTTGTCTTTACAGTAGTTTTATATTTTGTTGTTAGTTTGATATTTCTGTTGATTTTAAAGTCTTTAGTTTGGTTTATTGTCAGTTTTAGTATCTTACATTTCTTTCTTTCTGTTTTAGTCTTTACAGTAGTTTTATATTTCTGTCTATTTTAGTTTGATAATTCTGTCTGTTTCAGGATTTTTAATTCAATATTTCTGTTGATTTTTATATTTCTGACTATTTTAAATTCATTAGTTTGAAACTTCTGTCTATTTTAGTCTTAAGTTTGATATTACTGTCGATTTTAAAATCATTAGTTTGGTATTCAGCTGATTTTCAACATTTCTCTCAGTTTTAGTTTTTAGTTTGATAGTTTTGTCAGCGTTTGGGTCTTAAGTTCGATATTTCTGTCAGTTTTACAGCCTTAGTTTGATATTTTGTCAGTTTCGGAGCCTTTAGTTTGATCTTTCTGTCTGTTTTAAGGTTTTCAGTTTGATTTTTCTGTCAGTTATAAAGTCTTTAGTTTGACATTATGTCAGTTTTGGCTTTTAGAGCATTTATGAAAAACTCTTCTTCTTCTTCTTCTCCTCTATTTTTTTTTTTTTCAAACTGTGATTTGTTTCTTCTCCTTCAGACTGCTTTGCTCAAGGGCACCGAGGCAGCCTATTTTCAACCTGCAGCCGTGGTAACGGAGACAGGCCTGTTACCACGGTTACCTCAAAGAGAGAGAGAGAGAGAGCGAGCGAGAGAGTCTGTCATTCATTCCTCTCTCTGTTGTTCATGTCAGTTCAGGTTTCTGAGCCTGACAGGATTATAACCTGACATGATACCCTGAACACACACACACACACGCACACGCACACACACACACACACACACACACACACACACGCACACACACACACACACAGTCTGTGACATTGAGAGAAAATAGAATTGAAGGCTGCAGAGTCACAGTACAAATCAGACGCTATTTACCCTGGAGCGCGCACACACACACAAAAACACACCCTAACACACTCAAAAACACACACACACACACACACACACACACACACACACACACACACACACAGATTATAAAGCAAACACACACCGGCAGCTCTCTGTAGTTTGGATTACCAGCACGGGCTCAAAGTGCGTGTGAATCTGAGGATTCAGCAGCAAAGTAAACGCGCAGGCTTTCACACACTTAATAAAACCTTTTATAAACGCGGTTAAAGGTTTACACGGCTGAATAATCGGGTTTCTCCGGCTGAAATCGAGCCGTATTAACCAGGTTTCCAGCACCAGCATCCAAACCAAGAAGAGGGGCTGAGTTTGAAAACCGATCCGCATATTCAGTCAAGACTTTAGTCTGAAGGGAAATCTGAGTTTAACGAGGAGTCAGTGTGTCACCTGATAATTCAACACATTCAATCACAGAAGTTACAATATCCAGAGTTTTATTTGTTTTAGAATAAATAAATAAAAACACAAGTACTGAATTTAGGCTACGGCATCAATAAATCCAAAAATAAAGAGAATGATAAAGTGTCCCACAGCCACAATGACCATTTATGTTTAATACTGTGGCTGAAAAAAGTCTTGATTGACGGTGGCGTCCATGGCGACATCAATGAAACGCTCCACAACTCTCAGCAGACGTTAATTCAAACGTTGCTGAATCCTGATTGGTTCATTGAAGTATGTAAACCGAGTTAGAAGAGCATAAAACAACCAGAACTGTCGTTACTTTGACAGAATATTATGTGACAGAGAAAATAGGTTTTTGAGGCCTGTATGAACCTCAGTGATAATCCACATTCAGACAGGATTTAACTCTATTGGGAAGCTGAAGTTTCACCCCGGTTATAATTACAGCTGCAATTCAGCAAACTCACTGCTCCTCCTGTAATTTAAATCCCGTCCGGAGCGACTTCCTTGTATTTTAAAGTGAATCTCTGAGCTGTTTGTCCTTCTTTGCTAATCTGATACATGGAAACATGCTAACACCAACATATCGGCCTGTTTGAGAACCAGTATGACGACCATCAGGAGCGCAAGACCCCGTAAAAGCTCATCAAATGAGCTGCATCTTCTCGTTTGGGTCCTCTTTTTAGCTGATATTTGTTTACATTTTGGCAAATTAACACCATTTAAAGTCTGCAGAATTAGCTGTTAGCAGTTCCTGTTTGCAGTGTAGCCACAGATGTACAGACAACTATCACTGGTTTACTTTGATACTGAAGAAAACTTAAAACTTTAATGATTCTCAGTCAAGTTCTGAAGCTTCTTTTTCTCTGATTTCTAAGTGGATTTATGGAGGTTTTTTTTTTTTTTTTTGGTGATGGACATCAGAGATAATGGGATCCTCTGGAAATATAAGCCACACACTGGATGGTATCAATATGTGTTTCATCTCAGTGTGTTAAGATCTGACTAAGTTATGACTCTGAGGAGAACAATTTTTTGGGCTCAAAATTCATCTCACGCAGTATCTTTGCCTGACCTTCAACTCTCCAGCGCCCCCCTCCCCTGTGGAGGCTTTTAGCTTCCATGTCTATTACAGATATTTCCCCAAATGCTGTCTGGATGGATGAGTTAGATTACTGAGGGTTTAAGATGCTTTATAGAGTGAACCAGCATTTCAGCAGCAGATGGAGAAGAAGTAAAAGATCTGAGCACTTCTTCCACCACTGACTTCAAACAAGTAGCGACCTGAATTATGGGAATGATTCATTTAAAATATGTTGTTTTAAAACTATAAAGATTGTGTCATACTGTCTACTTTCTCTCTGACATAGATAAACTGTGTCATATGAGGAATTAGCAGACTGTAAATGTCTCTCGTGTTCACCTGAGTGACGTGTTGTTGTATCACCAGGTGGACGTAGGAGGAACTTCAGCTTGCAACTTTTGGGAAAACAGTTATGAGAGGAAAAACATACTGCAAAAAAACCAACAGAAACATTCAAGAGTTCACTCAAAAAAGACAATAAAAAGCTATAAATAAACTATTAAAAAAAAAGCTGAATTTGCACACTTTGAATTTGTTTTTAAGGGCCAAAACATGCACATTTCCAGATCTATATTTATATTCTGGAATGAAAAAAACGTTGTAAACAAAGCGATCAGAGTAGGTTGAAGCCCTGGTTTTTGACTTGCAGGGAGCATCTCTACATACGTTAAGCTCAAGTTTTGGAACTGTGACCATGTTTACTATCTGACATCATAACAGAAATCATAAAAAGCATGATATATCTCCTTTAAATGAAACTATGATCTTTCTCTAGTCTCCATTGAAGTGCTCTCCTCATCCAAACCTGTCAACAGCTTTTTACACCTCACTACCTCCCAATCACTTGTGAGCCTTCGTTAAAAAAAAAAAAAAACGCTGCCTCTGAACATAATCCAGGAAGGAATTATGTTTCCCTCAAACAGCATTTGGCAAAACAATTTACTGTAGTAATATGTAAATGTCTTGAAGACAGGGTTGCATTTTGTCATATGGCCTGGGAGTGTAAAGCGTTTGTGGCTTCCTGGAAAAAGAAGTTTCAGAGATGCTGAGGTGGTGTTTTGAGGTGTATTTTATGGTTTACTGGAAGGATGGAGGGAGGGGAGGGGGGGGGGGGGGGGGGGCGTTATCAGTTCTCCTGTGACTTGTTTTCTGTTTGCTTTTGGATTTGGTGAGATGGATTTAAGATTGAATTTAAGATATTACCAACCCTAGTATAATTTAGTTTATACTTCAATAACAGAAAAACGACCTCAGAAACAGGCACAAATAAATCCAATTAAGAACCTTATTTAATACGTTTAGATAATAGAAGAATCAAGAATCAGAATGATCCTTTATCAGGAGTTTATTACATGAGTATCAAAACAGTAACAGTAACCACATTATCTACAGTTAACAGTTATTAAACCTGGTAAATATATTATTCAATATATTATATTTATATGAACCATTTTGCTCCTCTGAGTCCATTATTTTCTTATTACATCACCAGGAAAATCTCTTAAACCTCATTAAGTGACCTGAGCTGGAACAAGTCAGTGAAATTAGATGATTTTAAGCACTTAAAGCTTTTTAAGGGGGGAAATGTATGTTATATAAGTATGTATGGTAATTAAGGAGTTAAAGCATGTTAATTGTTAACAATGTATAAAGTATCAGCATTGTTGCTATGGTTACTTGCAGTTTAAAGGGGAAAATGGCTATCATTACTTCCTTTATGTGATGTTTTCCTGTTGCTAGTTTGATTTAAGAGGATTTTTTATGATGTCTTTATTGATTAGGGTGTGTATGGTTACCTGCTAGTGCAGCATGATGTCACTATTGAAAATACCTTGTTTTCCAGGAAGTACAAGTACTCAATTTAATGCGTTTTCAAAACACAACATGGTCATTTTCGTCTTGTTTCTCAAACTCCCCGGCAAATTTTCTTTTACTATGTCTCTCTGCTGTGTGGAAAACTACTCAGCCAAATGCAGCACAAAATCAGATCACATTTACTGATTACATGATGACTTTTTGCATTAAAACAATGTGTGTTTGTTTGGCTGCACTGTAAACAGCCACACAGGTTTCTGAAAGCAACAATCAACCAACTTTTCTCTGTCTAGCTATCATTTTTCAACCGTTACACAAATATTTCTGTCACTTTTTGTGTGCTGTTGTCCTCATATTTAACAAGTATTGCATCTCTCTCTCTGTCTGTATGCCGTTCAAAACAGCTATAAACACTTTTAATTCCAGACGTGGTCAGACAAGACGTCATACGAACCCATAACAATGGTTAAACTGTTGGTTTCAGTTGCCCCAATACAATTAACACCTGCCACCCAATCAGAAACCAGGATTTTTTCACGACTAAAATACAATTTAACATTAACAAACACTGATGAGGGCCAAAAACTGTGCTGTAAACATTAATAAACAAGTGTGTATTTAATCGTGTTAATAGGACATGGATACAAATACACAAAATGAACAGAAAATATTAGAGAATCAAACTAATAAGAAAGAAAATATTTCACTTATTGAAGTTGTTCATTCCAGCAGGTAGAAAAAGAAATTAAAAACTAAAGAAAAAAGTAGCTGTAATGTTAACAATTAGGGCTACATTCTTGATTAACTATCAAGTAAAAATGTATTTTTCTCCCTCTGCTTCCTCCAACTTGTCAACACTGTCAGAGTCTGAGCGTCAATAAATCAAATCAAACAGTAATCTGTCAGCAGAAAGACCTCAGCGCTGCTTTAACCCGAAACAACACGACATCAGCACCCAGGTGGGAAACTACAGAAGGCCAGAGAAACCATAGGTGTATTTTTCCAGTTTATTTTTGCAACGTATTGTTGTATTCAGTATACTGCACATTCTGGATATTACAGACATTTTTCTGCAAAATATACAGGGTTGGAAGAGACACATCTTCCACACTGTCATTACACCTCCTCTCAACCCATTCTCCCCCCAACTGTTCCCACTGTCTATGTTCCTCCTGCCATCGTACAGTCTGTATGACGCTCCAGTGACATTCACTCACCCATCCTACACTCCCCTCTGCTACATTACTGTCTCTCTGTGATCTATTCATACAGCAGTTATATTCAAAAATAACACTATTTCACATCACCCAGTGGAAACACATAACATAACATAAACTGAGACATGAGAACAGTGTGTTTACCTGGTGTATCCTGGTTCCTACTGGAATACTCCATGTAGCTTATCAAGGTTTCTAAAAGCCAGGAAAATCCAAAAAACCGAAAACAAATCATTTTAAAAATATTTGTATGAAACAAAACAAAAAAAACTATTTGTGTTTTGCTGAATAACGTATTTGTATTCGGACACACCCCTGGTGGAGATAACGTGCTGGACAGTGGAGAGCAAAGTTCACATCCTGAAACCTGTATGTGTGTTTACGTTTAGGCAACAAAAGCACTTTGGTTCAGGTTAGTGAAAGATTTATGTTTTACTTGAATGATAACAATCATTTTCTAACTTTAACCAAGTGCTGCCAGTGCCTAAACATAAAGAGTTTAATAATGCTGTAGTTTCTACTTGTGGATAATGGTTATCTCTGATCATTTCACTTGAACATTCAGTATTTTTTGCAACTTGCCAAATTTATCAATTAGCAAATGTTTTCTTATTGTGTTGAGGGAAAATATAATAGTAATTGCAAATATGTTTCTAGCTAAACGTATTTGCTGTTGGAATTTAGTCGTATATGAACATGGTTTACCGTTTGCTAAACCTTGTTCCCGAACTGCCGTTTTCCAGTCATAGCTTAGCAACTGTAACCAGGCTCAGCAGGCAGGTCGAGTGCTGGATTTCTCCACATGTGGAAGCCGTGTGCATGGTGCTGTAGTGAGAGTGATACTCTGTATATAAAGAGTTTGGAGGACGGTGTCTGTTTTTTTAAACCTTTCCAAAACCAAAAATACAAACGTCATCATTGTGAGCATGTTAGCATGCCAACATTAGCATGTAGCTCAGTGCTAGCGGCTCTGTGAAGTGACAGTTTCATGCTCCTCTCTAATCATAATACTGTTCATTAGTGATGGGGGGGAAACAAAGCTTCCTGAAGCACTGAATCAATATGAAGCAATTGTATTGAAAACTGTTTCGAAGCATTTCATCACAACCTCAAACTTCAGACCTTGTTTTAAGCCTGGACCATGAACTTAAGGCTTAAAACAAAGCAGGCTCATGCTTTTACTGTTTAGCTCCAATGCTCTGGAACTAAATCCCCCTAAGTATCAGATCAGCTGCGTCAGTGCCTCATTTTAAAAAGCTTTCAAAAAACCCAGCTGTTCAGACTGACAATTTTATAATCTCTTTTTTTTTATTGTCTACTCAAATGGTTTCATATTGTTCTATTTATGTTTTATCTCTCTGTGTTTGACCACTCCTTGAAATCCCTGTTTTTATTGTATTTTCTTAATTTTGTTTTATTTCTCTACATTTTCTATCTCTCTATGTTGATGTATGTATGCTGAAATTATATGGTATTATATCTGGTTTTGAAAGGTGCTATAGACATAAAGTTTACTTACTTACTTACATGATTTTTGTCGTGGTGAAGTGAGGCATCGAAAACATCGATACTGCGTCGAGTCCTCTGTTTAGAGCTGCCGCAGTGAAGTTAGATTCATATTGAAGTCTAATTTTTTTTTTTTTTACACTGCACAGATGAAATTACAAACACACACACAGACAGACAGTTATGATACTGCAATAATTGCTACACAGAGACTGAAACTGACACACACTCAAACACAGTACGTCAGATTAATGGGCGCCTCAGGCTGCAGATGGAACCTTAATCATCCATCAACTCTGACTGCTGATATAATTATAAACACACACACACAAACACACACACACAGTATCTGTCATCTTCCAGTGTTTTCTCTACTTCTCTTGAGGAAACAACCAATTTGCTCTGAACATTTCAATTTACCTCTCTATCTCTGTCTCTCTCTCGCTTGTCAGCTGATTGGCTTTGAAATATTGTACTGCATAACACAACAAACTACCAAAAAAGTACTATAGCAGCGCTCCTTCTGCTCCTCCATTCAAATCAAGCAGCTTTCCTCTCCTTAACCAATTGTGATTGTACTGGTTTAGCATCTATAGAGCTCCCTCAGTGTATTGTTGCCCCCAACAACCGTTTTCAATAGGAATTACATTACATTAAAGAAGTGAAGATGTCATTTAATTGTGTGTTTACAATAAGCAGATTTTATTGCCGCGGTATTGTGTGTTGTATATGACAAAAGATGTTATTCCTGTTTGTTTATGAGCTAAAAGTGTGGCTTTGAAAGAGAGACTAAATGAGGTGAAAACAATTTTCTCCTCATTTAGTCTCTCAAACAATTTCAGGCTGCAATTTTCGTTACACCCCTGAAAATGAAAATGTCAGATGGAACAAACAACATACTGATAACTTAGCTATTCTGAGAGACTTTCCAGTAATGGAGCTAACAAGCAGTGGAAATGAAGTGGCAATGAAAGAAAAAAAACACAGGTGAGGTTGATGGGAGTGTCATTCGTTTTGCAGGTATTTGGTCATAAACCAATGTGTTGTACAAATTGAAATTTTCACCTGACGATGGCGCAAGATGAAAAGTCATCAAAATTATTCCAATTCATCCCGAGTGGGTCATGACATGAATGTGTTCACCAAAATTCATGGCAATCCTTAAAATAGTTGTTGAGACATTTCACTCAAAACAACAAATATCAACCTGATGATGATGATGATGACGCTAGAGGAAAGTTCAGGGAATCACCAACGTTAGTAGGATTCATCCTCTGGAGACCATGAATGTCTGATCTGTACAAAAACTTAATCAAATAGCTGATGAGATACAGTATTTCAGTCTGGAGCAAAGTGGTGGACCAGCTGACCAACGATGCGTCCCCATAGCTGCTAGCATGGCTAAAAATGTGGACTTATAGTTCTGGGGGTGACGTCAGATGAAAGGCTATGGGGCCCTTAAAATCAATAAGCTGAACAAACACCACTTCTCATAAGCCCTGGACATTCGTAGGCTAAACGTCATGACTCGACAGAGGAGGCGAGTCCATGGAGAAGGGTCTATCTGCAGTCAACACACACCCCTGACCCCCAACCCTAATCCTAACCCTAATCCTAACCCTAACCCTAATCATCTCACTGCTCAGGCCTAAACCTAACCAAGTGAGTGTGTCTGCAGATAGACCTACTTGAGTCCAAGAGTACAAGTCTTTACACAGAACAGATTACAACTAGAAACATGAGCAAAGACTTTAGAAGAAATTGTGGTTGAGTTTTATAGATAGTTTTTCATTTCTTATAGCAGAGTGCAGAGGAGACAAGTTGTGAATATGGAAACTAAACTCCAGGAACACGCTTCATTTTTTCAGAAAGACTGATGAAAGAAACTCTGAATGAGCGATTGTGTTGAGCTACAGAAGCTAGACATGAAGTGACATCATTACTCTGTTGCTCTGAACTAAAAACTTATAAAGACAGACAGATGGACATCACCATCCTTATTTGTTCCAATTCCAGTACCAGTGTTAATGGAGGAAAATGTGTCTTTAAGTTTCCTGTAAACATGACAGCATGATTTACATCAGCATACTTAACGAGTGCGTTGGGAAAAGCTCATCAAGCAAGAAAAGATTAATTATTGACATCTCTTTCAAAAAACAAACTTAGATTTAGTTATGGAGTCTGTGGTGGAGCTCATTAGAAATAAAAGAGGAGACAGTAAGAGATGTTTATGTGGACATCACTCAGGCTGGACTGTGTTTAGTACTAACCAAAAAGCTCAGAGTGTATCTCAAAAAAAAAAGATCTAAGTGAAGCTGCTGGCAGCTGCAGAACGCCACTCACCATCAGAGGAGAAAGATTGTGTAAATCTGCTTGAACAGACTTTGGCTTCATGCAACATTAATGTGAAGAGCTGCAGTGGAAACTCTTGCTGAGTGCTGACAATACAGAGGGGCTGTCGGCCTGCCTGAATGACAGGCTGCATGACAGCTTCATGTGTGGTCGAATCGCTCATTTAGTCAACTTACTGCAGGATTAGCTGAAGTATCTTCATTAACAGTCAGCAGCGGAGGTGGGAAATATGCCTCATTAATGATGATTATCACAGCGTTATCTCAGTTTTGAAACGTTTGTATGTTTCCTAAAGTATTCAAGAGTCAAATGACATTAATCCCACTGTTTTATTGTCTTTAATGCACATGAATACCACTAGACTGGACTGTAAGAGTCTACAGCCGTGTTAGCAGCTCTAGGAGGCTGTAATGTAAAGAAAACCCAACTTTAAGTTGGATAAAAGTTGAGGTTCAAAGTTTGCTTTTGATTCTTAGCAGTTGTGGTGAAGTAAATGAAAAAAACTGGCCAGAGGGTGATGAAAGAGCAAAGGTCTCTGGTAACCTACATCCACAAGATCTATCATCTTTTTCTAGCATGAAAGTGTTCAGAGATGTGTGTTAGTCTCCATTCGACCAGCTGCTGTTAACTCAGTGCAATCTCTCATTTAACGTTTCTTTCATCTGTCTTTATGAAAAGATGAAGCGGTGTTCCTGGAGTTGACGTTCCATATACTAACAACGCTCAGGTCCACTACAGAAGCTGCTGTCAGAAATGTAAGTTTCCCATAACGTTTCCAGTCAAACTAAACAGACAGACCTGATAACAGACCTCTGAGCTGTGCTGTCGGAATGAACAAATGTCCGTCTGTCAGTCTTGTGCTGACTCAAGTCACAGATTTCATCACGTAGTTTCTCTGAAAGACGAATATGTAGTAAAGAAAACAGGAAAACAGAGGCTGAACTTCAGGAGATGATCCAGAAGAGATTACTGAGAATTCAGGAGATCAAACGTTCGTTAAAGCTCAGCAAGGACGCTCCAGACACAGAGATGGTCTTTGGAAATGGATGAGTCTTTGGAAATAGGCCTGGCTGAGCTTATTGGGATGATTTGAGAGAAGCAGGAAGTGACAGAGAAACAGGGCAAAGGTATCATCCAGGAGCTGGAGCAGGAAATCTCTGAGTTCTGAAGACCATCTCCACTTCCTCCAAAGCTCTCCCATCCCTGAACATTGCTCCACCAGCCAAAGATTGGACTGCATTTCAGCATTTGTCCAGCGTTGTTTGGGAGAATCATGAGGACGGCTGTGGTAAGAGCTGTGGATCAGCTGACAGAGTGTCAGAAATGTGATGACAAAGTTGCACAAAGCTGAGCAGAACAGGGTCCAACAGTTTGCAGCAGACGTGACTCTGGATCCTGATACAGCACATCCTGATCTCCTCCTGTCTGATGATGGAAACAAGTACATTGTGGTGTTGACAACTCAAAGATATTTGAACATACACTTAACGTCTTAGGAAAGCAGAGTTTCTCTTGTGGAGGATTTCACTGTGATGTTCAGGTGAGAGGAAAGACTAGATGGACTTTAGGAGCAGCCAAATAGTCAGTCAACAGGAAGGGAGAAATTAAACTCATCCCTGACGATGACGACTGGACTACATGTCTGAGGAACAGAAACAAATACTTTGTCCTGCCCCTCTCTCTCTGTGAATTATCAGCCTGAGACGGTGAGAGTGTTTGTGGATAATGAGGAGGGTCTGGTCTCTTTAGAACCTCATCCTTCAGTCCTGGTACTAGTGATGGTAGCAGGAACTCTGCTCTATTGATTATCACTCTTGTCAATCAACACAGATTAAACTAATCATACAGCTGCAACACAATCATTGTGGTTGCAATTAGGTCTGCAACTAACAATTATTTCCATTAGTGATTAATCTCCCGCTTGTTATACTGGTTATTTTGTCTATAAAATGTAAGAAAATATTGAAAAATGTTCATCATGTTTTCACTATATTTTGTCTAACTAACATGTTTAGTTTGAAATTATACAGTTGCAATAGTGTCATTAGGTTTTGGTGGGTGGCAGAAAACCACTGCTAGGTATTCTATAGTGTTACTTAGCTGTTGCTAGGTGGTTGCTATGATACAGTATTCTGGTCAGTTGCTAGATGGTCACTATGGTGTTTCTACATCGTTGCTATTTTGCTCTTCTCTGCTCCTTTACTTGCTGCTCTTTCACTAACCAGCTACTCTTCTGTCCTGATTATTTGATGATTCGATTTTCTAATTTAAATGCTTTTAAGTAGGTTTCTACACGTCTTTTTCAAGGGTAATATTCAGCCAATGGGAATACAGACAGAGAACTATCTGGTGAATGTATGATAATACAACACCAGACTACACTGGTAAGATGCTGAATGGTAGTGATGAGACACAAAATGGTGCAGAGAAAGCATCAGGCTGCAGTGGGAACGCCATGTGGGTGGCTCACGGGAAGAGCTGGAAGCATCCAATAGGCACTAGGAGGCACTGGGAGGTACTGAGGAAGCACTGGTAGATAAAGTGTGTACCCAAAAGACACAACATCATGGCCAGGTAAGGTTAAAAGCCTCTTCAAAATGTTAATCCATGACATTTCTGATTTCAGACATGCTGAGCAATTCCAGACCTTTTCATAATACAGACCTCAGGGGGGTTATTGTATCTGAAATATATTACATTTCAAATGTAATATATCAGCATATATTGGCATATTTCTACTTTTACAGATCCTGCAACATCTTTTGCAGCAGGCAAGCAGAGAGAAGGATCGAAGAGATGTTCGATTGAGAGGATCAAAACAGAGAGCTTGCAGAATGGTAAAAGGTTTGCAATAACTTTGATTATGCTACTGTGGCCAAGAACTGCCAAAAGAGAAATTGCACTGAAAGCCACTTTTATTCACTTTATGGGAGTTTTGGGTCCTACATACCTGTTATTATGACTAAAGTGTTTGAATTGTTGGAACTGTTTGTTTTCATTTGATTTTATTACTTCAAAGTGCTTAACGTCAGCATGAAAGCAATTTATTAGCATGATAAAATGGTTTTAAAGCAAAGTTGTGAAAATACAGAAACACAACAATTAAAAATGATCATCAAATCAAGCACACACACACACCCACACACACACACACAAACAAACAAACAAACAAACAAACACAAATAATAATAAAATGTGTTTTTCTTCTTGTTCCTTCAGTTGGATTTTTGAGTTTGTTTTCACCTTCATCTGCTGAGAGTTTCAGTTTAACACATGTACCTCCAAGCAGGATTTGTGACATCACAACTAGTTTTATATATATATATATATATATATTGATTTATTGACTGGGACAGTGTGCAGTTTGAAACATTGAAGATGCACTGCACCAGAGTTAGCTTGAAGCTAGTTTGCATCTGTCGTCCCCAACAAAAAAAAACATACAACAGCACAACAACAAACAGTACAAAGCAAAAAAAAACAACAAACAAACAAAAAAACACACACAGAACACACCATACAAAATACAGAATACAAAACTGCACACAGCACATCACAGACACCCACAGTGTCAATTAGAACTTGTCAAATTTAAATCAAGACCACAGACGGAGTTTAGACTCAATGGTCACACAGCTGATTGGTCTCTAGTAGACGTTTTAATCTTTTTTAATCTTTTTTAATCTCCAGTGTTCAATTTACACAGGTGTGATGTAGAAACTTGAAGCCTCCATCGCACAAACACTGAGGATGAACTTTACAGTGAAGGAGGAGACATCTGGTGTCCAACAGTTTGTTTTTTTTTCATTTGTTTGTTGAAATGAACAATATTTACATTATTACATTATTCATAGTTTCTGGAATTTTTAATGAGGGAGAAGTAGATGTTATTTTAAGGGTTTTAACATTATAACTGAACTTTTTTTAACACATAAGACACAAATTATTATTCAAAGCAGATCATTTTATATGCATCTTAAAACATTTCTTGGGGGGATCTTTAAGCGTTGGTGTCGTCGGCTCAGTTTTATAGATGAAGAAGTATTTCATACAAACAGGTGGGCTCGTCTTTGCTGTTAAATTCTCAACTGCTACTGAATAATATCACATACTCAGCGTGGGTCCGTACAAAACTACGGCTGAAAGTCTGTAACAGGCTGGGGTGGATTATGGTAATGTGTCAGAGGCCAGGTGCATGATGGGAATGGAGATGAGCGTGTCAGGGTTTTTTGGTTTGGATTTGAGGCAGATTATGGAAATATGATGGTCTGGATTTCAGGTTTCCTTCGCTGCTCAAAGATTTAGAGAGTCTTATCTCAAACAGATTAACTTTCTGTGGAGGTCTCTCTCTCTCTCTCTCTCTCTCTCTCTCTCAACATGTCGCTGTCGCTGTTCTCTTGTTCCTTCTGTCTGACTTCCAAGGTGTCTCTCTCTCTCTCTCTCTCTCTCTCTCTCTCTCTCTCTCCGTCTGTCTTTATGCTCATTTTACTTGCTTAGCAAAATAACCTGAGCATAAAAATAAATAAAATATGTCTGTGCATGACAAACACGCCACAGAAATGCTCCCTTATCTTTTTCAACTTCAGCATCTTTTATTTGATCAAACTTTTGTTGGAACCTGAAACCCTAAAACAGTTTAGTGAGAAAAACTGACTGAAACTCCACTGAGTAGCTGTTTAACTTGTTAGTTGCGGTTTGTAAATTTCAACTGAGCAGGACGCGATGGGTCCCCTTCCTCAACCAAATATCTCTGTGAATCTTTTATTTGATACGTCTCTGACACAGCTGCATGCTTTAATACAGCTTGTGTGCGTGAAATTTTATATAATATTTACAGTGAAGAAGAAAATACACATTTGGGTAGAGACTTGATAATCAAGTGATGTGAAATGAGCAACTCCTTGATCAACAAGATGCCAACTGTGTGTCTTTCCTGCCTTTGACCCCTGCTGATTTGACCTTTCTGATCCTGTCTGAATGCAGCGCCCCACCCTGTTTTAGCCCCCCTTGATTCCACCCAGGTAGATCATATCACTCCAGCTCTCAGATCTTTACACTGACTTCCTGTCTGTCAAAGAATTGACTTTAAGATATTGCTGTTGGTTTATAAAGCGCTACAAATACATCTCTGATCTGCTGCTACGTTATGAACCATCTAGACCTCTCAGGTGGTCTGGGATCAGGTCTGCTTTCTGTCTCCAGCGTAAAAACTAAACACGGTGAAGCAGTGTTCAGTTTTTATGCTTCACATATCTGGAACAAACTCCCAGAAAACTGTAGATCTGCTGCGACTCTCAGTTCTTTTAAATCTGTTTGCCGCCTTTCATTGAACCACATTACACGTTACTTTTATTCTCTTGTTTGATCTGTCTTATTCCCTTTTTAGCTTCTTTTTATTTCCAAATTTAACACTTTTTAATTGTTTTTTACTTGTGTTGCTTTTATATTCTGTTTTAATGCCTTTTATGCTCTATGTAAAGCACTTTGAATTCTCTTGTTGTTGAAATGTGCTATACAAATAAACTTGCCTTACCTGAGAGTCCCCCCCCCCGCCCCCCCTCCTGTATGCCTCCCTACCTTTTGGTTACCAATTGTTTGATCTGACGGTATAAAGTGTTTCCATCCGTTCTGCTCTGGGTCAGTCGACTGTATCAGATCAGTTCACCACATTTCCAGAACGCTATTAAACCACCACAGCAAACTTTAAACAAGGACTTAAGTGATTTTCTTCAACAACAGTACTTTTACTTGTTGTATTATCCAATATACAGAAGAAATGAAGTGAAACGTATTGTACTGATCAGTAATTATCCATTTATAATCCATTAGCAAATCATAAATGATTATTAAGTAATTCATTATATTAATCTAATGGCATTAGTTGTAATTAATAATAATCATTTTTGAGTAATAAATAGTTCTGTGAATATAAGAGTATCAACATCAAGTGCAGTCTCCATTTGTATTTATCTCATGAACACACACACGATGCACAAATCAGCTCTATTTAATTAAAATTAATACTGTAAATTATTTGCCAAAACAACAAAATGAGTCTTAGCTTGACATGAAATGAAGCATGTGACTTCATCTTCACACATACTTCTGCTCCACTGGAGAGACACAGACATCATGTATTTGTGGATAATACATGAAAACAAAGATTAATGTTATTTTTCCATTATGTTTTCTATAATTTGAAGTTTGACCAGCGCTCCTTTAATTACATCATCTTGCTGCAACCTCTGTACGATATCACTCTGAGGCTGTCAGATTGTGTGATGAATACGTGTTGAATCATAGAGCTACCATGTATAATTAGGGAAAGTAAATTAAAGCAGAGAATGCAGCAAAACCTCTTTTTTTCATTTTTAAAGAGAACAAGTGTGATTTTCCACCCTAAAGTTTAATCAAAAAACTGCACTTACGAAACGTCCCGCTGGCCAGTTCTGTGTCATTTCATGTTTTATTCTGATTGGTTGGTTTGTAGACAGCAGTCACATTTTTTCATGATAAATGTCAGAATTTGACCTCAGGCTGTCGTGTGTTGGCAGAGTGGTCTCACAGTGAGATCCAGGACGCCGTTTTAGATCGATGACGAAAGATTTTTTTCCACGTTTCTCTCACAATTTTCAAATTTTGTCTCAGACAGCCCTGAATCGCACAGAGTAAAGGGGCCTTTAACGGTCTAATTGCACCATCCGTTTCTTATCTTGCTGCACTTAACTCCTAATATTTGCATAACAGCAATGGATGAAAAAGTGCATTATTCATTTTCTGGAAATTCAGTTTAAAATTGGTGCGACATCTGGGTGCAAACTTGACTAATGCATCAGATATGTATTTTAGAAAACATCTCAACCCATTTTCAGGTTATAACTACTGTCTCTCTTCACTGGAGCCCTAAACACAGTAAACACCTGTTAGTTTATATCATAAGCATCTTTTTATTAACTAGTACAGATAGAAGACATACAGAGTATCACTGTGCTGCTTGTGGTCTCTGGTCCTTCTGTTCCTCTAACCGAAAACTGAAAGCTAACCTTACTGTCTAACAGAAAACTCACTTTTCTTAATTGCTTTTAACAAAAGTTTGATGCCCAGAAACGTCACAGCCTCCCTGCACGCACACAGACTAACGATGCACCGAACTTAATGACTGAAATGGAGCAATTTAGGGTTCAGATGGCGCCTGTTGGTTGAGTTTTTTTGCTTTTAGATGTATTACAGTTACAGCAGCAGCAGCTTCCAGGTCTGAGCCAGTTGAATTTAGATGATCAAGAGAAACATCACAGCAAGCTGCTTTTCCCCGTCTCTCTGACAAAAAACTCATTCGGAGGAGGTCAAAGTTCACCGTGTGTGCGTGTGTGTTTGTAATGTGGTTTAAATTGAATCTCTTGGGTGCAGAGAGAACAGACAGCACTCACACCTGTCCTCCATCTCTATGTGTGTGTGTGTGTTAGTAACTGAAAGCGTGACAGTGAATCAATTTTTTAATTAAATTGGCTGTCAGTATCCTTGGTACTTCTTTCTTTGTTTTCATTCATCTCGGTTCCCTTTGCGAGCACTTCTTCTTTAGCTACTAAGCGTTTACTTCTTTCATTTGTTTAATTAATCCAGTAAAGCATGTTTTTTTTCGTTTCACAAGTTTGACTCGGTGCATAAATTTCAGCTAAACAAGCGAGCTACACAAACACACATCCATCATAATAACAGGTGTTTATCTGTCTGTGTGGCTTCAGAGATTCATCACTCATCGGGTCGGACAATCATCTTTATTTATGAGTGTACAGACACGCCGGAGGCTCTGTGAGGCTGTACGCAGGCGGCGTTTTGAGCTAAATGCTAACATCAGCATGCTAATACGCTCGCAATGACATGCTGATGTTTAGCAGGTAATGTTTACCAAACTAGTTGCTGCTAATTAGGAACCTTACTGCTAAAGCTGATGGGAATCAGTGCCAACAACCCTCCTCAAGGACTCCTGCAACCTCCTTAAACCCATTATATTCCACTGGTATCTGTCTCTTATCTGTTCCGGCGAATTTAAAGTTTAAAGAGACTCTTCAGGTGAATTGAAACTTTTTCTCTTGCACTCTCCGGTTTGAGAGAAAACGGTTGAATCAGCATCACCGTGTTCCACTAAACGAGGATTCAATTACACAGAGAGAGGGAGATGAGTGCATCAGTGATGTTGTACCTGTCGCTCATCCCTCCAGCTTCATTAACTTCCTGTTTCTGAACCTCTCCTCTCATCTCCTTCACCGTGTCTGTTTAAATGAGCTGTCAATCAGCCAGCGCCGGGCCCTGAGCCACAATTACTCTGACGATTATTACCTCACCGTACAAGGCAGAGGATTAAAAACACTTTGGCTGCTGTCGGATCACTTTAATGCAAGCATAAGCTGAAAAAAAGCTAAAATCTACACCTGGCACTGAGTGAAGGTAACGTCAGAATCTTTCATTTCTTTCTTTCTTTCATTCTTTATAACTTTTATACAACTGAGACAGAAGAAAAAGACACTTACTGTAATATCCCAACAGGTTTCCACTATAGTAACGCTGACCGTGCTCCGTTCTGTACAGATGATACAACATGTGCACCAACAGACGTCAAACTGAGACTTTGTGCCACTTTCAAATTCTCAAAACAAACAGCCAGTAAAATGTTTTCTGTGGATTTACAAGGTGATTTTTTTTTTTCCCCAGCTGTAATTGATCAGCTCCTCCGTTTCTGTTCAACGTAAAAGAAATACGTAAAACTGACCATAAACATGTGTCATAAATAGGTCTTTGAATACAGGTCATCTCTATCAAGTATTAGGGATGTGCCCAAATACAAATACGTTATTCGGCGAAGCACAAATAGTGGGGGTTTTACAAATATTTGTTTCATATAAATATTTTAAAAATTATTTGTTTTCGAGAAGAAGAAAAAAACATGTCAAATACCAGCGGTTACATCGCTATCTCAGTCTCTCTCCTCTGCTCCGCTGTTACGTCTATCAGCAGGTCTCAATGAGGGGGAGTCACATCCACCTGCTACATGATGCACATTTCCTAATTCGGACATCACTCCTGGAGTTGGGGGTGTTCCTCAGAGATAAAGCTGAGTTACTGACACAAGCAAAGTGCTCCCAAGGGACTCTCCATAATCTGTTGTTCCCCTTCTCCTTTCCACAAAGTTAGGTTGTAAAAATAGGCAATAAATGAAAAGTGCAAAGCAATAATCACCTTTGAAGTTCTTCCCTACACATTACACGCTGTACTGTCTCTGTGTTATGGGTGTATAAATAGGTAGAGGTCTGTCTGCACCGAGGCAAAGAGTAAAGTTTTAGCTCAGTAGTCGTCATTAATCTGGGAGACTCCAGTTTTGAGACCCAATATGAGGACCTCCATCGTAAGGTAGTTTATTCATAAAAACTTATTGTGACTCTTTAATTTTCTAAAATTAAAAGCATAATAAAAACAAAACCAAAAACAGGATTTTTAAGCCTCTTTCCACTTTTATTAGAATACAAATACAAATAATTTTTGCTGTATCAACAAATACAGATACAAATACAAATACCCAAGCCCTCTGCACATCCCTATCAAGTTTACACCAACCCAAGTAAACCATCAACTATTCATTCAGGGCCCCAAAAAAAACAAAAAGAAAAAACCTCAAGTTCATATTTTTATGTACTCGTTGCTCTTTTCAATCACTGTTGTCCTGTCCATTTTAAATAATATCAAATAATAACATTTCTTTTTTTTCCAGTGTAATAGTGCAGGTAGATTTGACTCTAATGTTTGTTTCTTGAATACAACGGATGAAAAAAAGAATAATCCACAGAAACCTCACTGTGTCCTGTAATATATCTCAAAATTTTGCAACAATCTCAAAAAGCATCAGTACCAGTGAATCCATATTTCATATTACAGTTCCCTGATATGTTATTATCATATTTATGGACTTCATCTCTTGTACAATAGACTTTTAAATTAACTATTGACTACTGAAGTAAATGCAAATTTTCACTGACCGTAATATCTCTGGTTAACTGCCAACATTCCCTCCATCTTGGATCGATATCAGTTCTCCGCAAATCTTGGTTCCAGTAATGTATTATTGTAGAAAACTGATGATTTCTTTCACTTAACCTTTTAATTTACTGTCTGTTTCTGAGTCAAACATAATTTCCTCCAGATTGCTCTGCTGTCGAAATGAATGTAAATCTGTTTATATTTGATTTATAAGTTGCATATAAAGTTCTGTATTAATCAGACCATCTTCCGTCTATCATGTAAGCCAGTGATAAAGAGCTAAACAAGGGTTGTAACATAAAGAAATAATAAAAATCTTTCATCTTTTCCTTATGATCTTCTCCAGAACTCCTTGATTCAGCTTTAACAGAAACATATGATGTAGTTTACATGAACAAAAGCAACTAAATCTACAATTAACAACTATTTTAATCAGTCAATAATTTCCTTGATTAATTGTTTGCTCCATAAAAAGCCCAAAATGACACATTTTGAGTCCCAAAACTCAAATATATTAAGTTTAATAACAGAAATATCTTCTCTGTATTATTTGAGGAGGTGTAATCTGTATTTTCTTTCTGCATTTTTGCTTTAAAATGACTTAAAACAATGAATTAATTATCACAATCGTTGTTTAATTTTCTGTCAATCAACTAATGGATTCATCAGCTGATAGTTTCAATTCTAGTTGGTACAAATATTATTTATAGTCGTCACATGGAATAAATTTCGTGGGCTTTTATGATAAAGAAACGTAGCTTAATAATGCAGCTGTAATATTTCATACAGAGCTCAATGAGACAGAGTTGTTATTCTCCCAACTAGCTACTAATTTACTCCTCTATCTGTCTGATCCTACATAAGTAGAAATACATGTCTGTTGCTCTCTAGTCTGCTGCTCTAACATCTGAATTTCAGCCCGAGGCGTAAACAAGTGTTATCTAGTTAATGATGGACCTGTCACCCCCCTTCCATATTTAAAAACCTTCCACAGATGATTATATTGTACTGATAGCGCCGCTGTCAACACCTATTTGATTGTATGTCAGTCTTTGTAGCTTTTAAATAAAGGTTTTGTGTTATTTTCAGTCTCAGTTGGATTGTGATCAAACATGTCATGTTGTAGTTTAGAGATCCAGACAGCTGATGGCGCCAAATTACCACAAAACGGCTGGTTTCTGGTGTCAGAGAGTCAGACTCTGTGTTCCTGGTGCTAGATTATCTATAAACAGAAATAAACTGTCTGTCAAAATGAGAAGAATTTAATGTATATTTATGTTTTTTATGTTTAGAGGTTGAGAGGGTTCAGATCATGTCTACAATGGTGAAAAATTTACCTTTTTTTTACAAATATAAATCTTAAAGTTTATACATTTTCCAAAGATTCATTTTACAATTTAAAATAAGGATTGTTGAGGGATATAAAGTCATTATATGTATATATACTGTACATACAAACGTAACAAGTTTAGGTTACATGAATTGAGATGAGTTACATAACAAGTTGTAAATGTATGTATTGTTAATAAAAACATTACGCTGCTGGCAAAAGTACATACATACAAAAAACTGAACGCCACAAAAATGTACAAATCATTAAATAAAGGCAACAGTCTCAGGTTAAAAAGGTGACCTTAATCTCATAAATATAATGTAATAAATAAGCACAATAATATATATAATATATTTGAGTTAGTCTACTTAGTTTTTGTACATAATTTAGCCTTTAATTTGTATTTGTTTCTTTTACCTATTTCATTGTTTTTGTATATTGTGATTTTGTGATGATCTATCTATCTGTCTTTCTGTAAAAATACCTAAAAATTCTTATTGCTTTCAATGTAAACGTAACATTTTTATATTTTATTTGGTTGGTTTTCTCCTGGGAAGAGAAACCATGAAAAGCTGCTGAATGTAGATATTTTTTGGTTGTTGATGTCATGTTTTTATTTATTCTGTTGGAATATGTTTTTATTTGATGAAAAATGAGACATTCCCAGTACAAACTGGTGCATTTGTGTCTTTTTACCACTGAGGGCGCCAAAGTAGAATTTTTCAAATTCCATATAAACTATTAACTGGAATTAAAGGACGGGTTCACAGTTTTTCAAGAGAGTCTTAAAACAACAGTCACAATCCCAAATGAACATGAAACCTGTTTTTCTTGCTGTAATCATTCCTCCTGTTCATACTGATCATTAGAAGATCCCTTCATAATGACCTTACAATGGAAGTGATGAAGGACAAAATCCACAGTCCTCCTTCTGTGCAAAAATGTATTTAAAAGTTTATCTGAAGCTAATATGAAGCTTCAGCGTCCAAATGAGTCAAATCAAGTAGATATCTTTCAACGTTACAGTCTTTTTAGTGCCAAAGTTCCTCTTTTTGTTACTATACTTCCACCACAGCTCAACAGGGAAACACAAAG
This sequence comes from Thunnus thynnus, assembly GCF_963924715.1. NCBI lineage: Eukaryota > Metazoa > Chordata > Actinopteri > Scombriformes > Scombridae > Thunnus > Thunnus thynnus. The sequence goes on along the minus strand of NC_089539.1, from coordinate 22,812,193 downwards.
AGGGAACTTGATGTTAAAAAGACTGTAAATGTGTCAGATATCCACTTGATATGACTAACTCAGACTGCTGAAGCCTCATATAAGCTTCACATCAACTTTTAAATGACTGTGTGGACACACTGTGGATTTTGGCCTCCATCACGTCCATTGAAAGCACATTTGAAGGATCTTTTAATATCCAGTATGAACAGGAGGAATGATTACAGTGAGGAAAACCTCTTTCACTGTTCATATGGACACCTGAGTAAAGTGTCCATATGAGCAGTGTTACATTACTACTAAAAATACTCCATTACAAGTAAAAGTCTTGCATGAAAAATCCTATTGCAGTAAAAGTACATAAGTATTATGAGCTTGATGTAGTTAAAGTATTGCAGTAAAAGTACATAAGTATTATGAGCTTGATGTAGTTAAAGTATTGAAGTAAAAGTAGTGGTTTGGTCCCTCTGACTGATATATTATTATATATGACATCATTAGATTATTAATAGTGAAGCATCAGTGTTAGAGCAGCATGTTACTGTTGTAGCTGCTGGAGGTGGAGCTAGTTTACACTACTTTATATACAGTTAGCTAGTTTAGTCCAGTGGTTCCCAACCTAGGGGTCGGGCCCCTCCAAAGGGTCAGCAGATAAATCTGAGGGGTGGTGAGATGATTAATGGGAGAGGAAAGAAGAAAAAACAAAGTTCTGATACACAAATCTGTTTTCAGTTTTTGAACTTTTTCTCTAATCTTTGATTTTTGCTGAAATATTGGATCATTTGAACATTTATTGAAATGAAAGCATGTGAGAAGTTTAGAGGGAAAAATCACTATTTGGTGGAGCTGTTAACAACTCATAGACATGTGAAATGTGACCCCGACTACACACTGCTTTTTGTAAGACGTCAAAAGCCAAAAAGGTTGGAAACCACTGGTTTCATCTTTAACAATGTGTTGTATTTTAAAAGCTTGTTATATTATCCATTGTGTCAAATCTTCATCTGAAAAGTAACTAAAGCTGTTAAATAAATGTAGTGGAGTAGAAAGTACAATATTTCCCTCTGAAATGTAGTGGAGTGGAAGTATAAAGTAGCATCAATTTATAAATAATAAAGTACAAGCACCTCAAAACTGTATTAAAGTACAGAACGTGAGTAAATGTAGGCTACTTAGTTAATTTCCTCGCTAACTAAATGTGAAAGAGAGAATAAATGAGCCTGTTACACTGAATGAATCATCCCTTTGTTTCATTCATAATTCTGTTGAAACTGTGTGTTTACGTCCAACACACACACACACACACACACACATACACACACGCACACACGCACGCGTCTCTCTAAACTCCGCCCCTCCCGGGCAGAGAGGGAGACCCGTCCTTGAATAGGTAACATTCATTGAAAGAAGCGACAGACAGACAGACACAGACTGTCTCTCTCTGCAGCAGCGGGACTCTGCCGGTGTTGTTCGGATCAGCAGCGACACACAGACCGGCAGGTAGCGGACAGGTAAGACCTCTGACTGACTAATGATCTAACTGTCTGGTAGTTGCAGATTATCGATCAGCAATCAGCGCTCTGCTGCTGCAGGAACATTCCTATAGCCTGGTGTTCCCAGTGGAGGAGAGAATACTGACATTTTTTACTCAAGTAAAAGGAAAAATTACCATCTGACAAACCTGCTAAAGTTAAAGTGTAAAAATACTTTGTCAATAAACTACTCAAAGTACAGGTTTACTGTGTGGGCGCGGGCCAGAGATCTTCACACGTCATTTTATGCATGTCCAGGTCAAGTCTCAAGTGTCCGGTCTAGATTCCGGGTCAAGTCTCCGGTCTACAGTCCGAGTCAAGTCTCCGGTGTAGAGTCCGAGTCAAGTCTCAAGTCTCCGGTCTACAGTCCGAGTCAGGTCTCCGGTCTAGAGTCTGAGTCAAGTCTCCGGTGTAGAGTCCGAGTCAAGTCTCAAGTCTCCGGTCTAGAGTCCGAGTCAGGTCTCCGGTCTAGAGTCTGAGTCAAGTGTCCCGTCTAGAGTCCGAGTCAAGTCTCCGGTCTAGAGTCTGAGTCAAGTGTCCGGTCTAGAGTCCGATTCAAGGCTCCGGTCTAGAGTCCGAGTCAAGTGTCAAGTCTCCTGTCTAGAGTCTGAGTCAAGTGTCAAGTCTCCGGTCTAGAGTCTGAGTCAAGTGTCAAGTCTCCGGTCTAGAGTCTGAGTCAAGTCCGGTCTAGAGTCTGAGTCAAGTGTCAAGTCTCCTGTCTAGAGTCTGAGTCAAGTGTCAAGTCTCCGGTCTAGAGTCTGAGTCAAGTCTCCGGTCTAGAGTCCGAGTCAAGTCTCCGGTCTAGAGTCCGAGTCAAGTCTCCGGTCTAGAGTCTGAATCAAGTCTCCGGTCTAGAGTCCGAGTCTTTTTGGAGAACTAAGTGTTACATCAGCACAGAAAGAGCCGCTGTGCAACATGGTTATTTCTAGGTTTCTAGATTTCTTTTCTTTGCGTGTTGATTATCTCTCATTTAGCTGTTTCTGTTCAATAGAATTGCTTTACTTCTTATTTTTATGTAGCTACATGAAAGGATCGATAAGATCACCTTAAAATACTTTCCAGCTGCCAAGCGTGCTACTGTTGCCTGTAATCTGTTGTTATCTTGACGTGGATCAAACCACTTGCTTTGATGTGAAGGTCGCTGCATTTTGCACAGACTCCCAAAACAATATGATAATTCTAAAAAAGCATCTGCGAGCATAATCTTTACAACATTATTGTGGCAATAACACGGGAGCAGCACATGAATGAAACAGATATAAGTCTTTATATAGAGCTGTGTGTCACGCGTAAAGCCCAACCGGACTGTTTTCTAGAATAAATAAGAACTGGTAGCCTGATGAGTTAATGAATATCACTATAAAACAATTAGAAAACAACGCGAACAAGAGAAATGAAAGTCCTGCTCTGCGCAACGAGAGGATTCAGTTAATGTATCAGAATCAATGCAGTGATCACCTGACTTACAGTGTGTAGCTACACTTGTTCTGCAGAGACTAAATACGCTTTGAATGCGCCATTAATAGAAAGTGAAAGTATCTCTGCAGGCTGGTTTCCAGCACGGCCACCAGTAGCACAGTGTGCAGCTACTGGATTTGAGTTATTATTAGTTGAACCGAACCTTAAACTGAAAAAAAAAGTTACTTGGCTGATTTTCTCAATTCTTGCATCTGCTCAGCTCATTAATATCTGGCACGAGCGCATCTGTGTTTGTACCGCAGGGGAGAAGGGTCAAGCTCTCCTGCGTCACGGCGCACAGCTTGGATGACAGTTCATTACGGTTAATTCAGCAAAAATGCATAAAAGATGACAGACTAGTTGTGATGTAGCGAAGTAGGTTACTGGTCCAAAAATACTCGAGTAAGAAGTAAAGGTATCGTTTTAAAAAAGAACGTGAAAAGTTATCCTTCCCTTAAAAAAACTACTTTTTTACTCATTTACTCACTTGTAAGGACTTCCTGCCCACTGCTGAGTGTCCCTATAATGTTCCTATGATTGTAAAGTGTAAGCTTCCGGTAATACTTATATAAACATATAATACATGCTTTCAATGGTGGAAGAAGTGCTAGAAATAAGAAATCCTTTACTTAAATTACGATACAAGTATTGTAAATGATGTAGTTTGTCTCTGTCACCGCCTTCCTCATTGTCATGAACTGTCAATTATCCTGAATTATATTGTTTATTCAAACGTGGTAAAACAAAAGATCATTTTCCTAATTATCTTACAAAGTTCTATACTAACTAACTAACTAAAGGTCCTGTATACAAGATCTTTCTCAGAGCTTATTTGAACAACTTACACTGTTTAACAGTTAAATCTATTGTTTGACTGATAAAATATTGATTGATCAGTGACTGTAGGTGTCAGATAAATGTAATGGAGTAAAAACTACAATATGTTCCTCTGATATGTAGTTGAGTAGAAATATAAAGTATTTATTTGTGTATTTGTCAACAACTACAACTCCTCTGACACCAATAAGTGGTGTATAAACAGAAAATGAAAGAAAATATAGTAAAACACAGTTGTAAAAATATAAAATATGTCTTCATAGGAGAAGTTATAATTATTGACAGTTAATAAACACTTTAAAAATATCCTTATATCTTCTTACAACTACATAACAATGTTATAAACCATTTGTGTAAATGCTTATATGGTTTGTATGGTTTAGTGAGATATGAAGACAACACTTTAAAGTTTCTATAATGTTCCTGTGAGGTCTGAATGTCTGCAGGAGTCATTTAATCAAACAGGACTTTCCTGTACAGCATGTCAGTTAGTTTCTATATTGTTTCAAAAATATTTCTATAGTTTATTGTTTTATATATATTAGAGCTGCAACTAACCATTAATTTCACTATCAGTTAATCTGTTGATTATTTTCTCGATTAACCAATCAGTTGTTTGGTCTATAAAATGTCAGAAAACGGTGAAAAACATTGATCAATGTTGCAAAAAAGCCCAAGAAGCAACCTAAAATGTTAGTGTACAACCCAAAATATTCAGTTTACTGTCACAGAGGACTAAAGAAACCAGAAAATATTCACATTTAAGACGCTGGAACCCCAGAATTTTAATATTTTTTCTTAATAAATGACTCAAAACATCGATTATCAAAATAGTTAACGATTAATCGCCTAATTGTTGCAGCTCTAGTATATATACTAACTCCATCCATTGGATAGCTCCTCCATTGGCCTCCATCACTTCCATTAAAAGCACATTTGAAGGATCTTTTAACAGCCGGTATGAACAGGAGGAATGATTACAGCGACGAAAACACGTCTCACTGTATAGATTTAACAAACCTGAAGCTCCAGCTGAGTTCATGGGAACATCGTAAAGAATTATTATATGAAAACTGATCCGCGGCTTCAAAGACTCGGATGACTTTCCAAACAGGTTACTGTCACTGCAGTTGAACTGAACCTCTCACTCAGACTGACAACATTCCTGAAGAGATCCGCAGACGCCATAAACTGCTGCACATAACAGTAATTACAGATTTACGCAGCAGTTTAAACTCCTACAGCTGCGAGTCCGGGTTGATGCGGAGCACAAAGGTTCAGTTACTGTTTAAACAAAACATATATGATAAAACTCATATCTCCAGTTAGAGTGTAAAACATTTAAAGTAGACACGCGTACATTTTGATTTCTTTCCGCTGACAGGTTTACTTTAAAAGTCACCTTCAACATGTACAGATGAATAGTTCTGTTTCTCTTCCCAGCATCCCTCTGATCCACATAATTGCTTTTTTTACGACTTTGCAGACATCATCCGACAGACAAACGACTTTATCAAGCTGTTAATTAAGTTTTTTTTTGTCTCTCACACTCTTATTTTTCTTTTCAGAAAAAGAAATACGGCTGCAACTAGCTGATTATTTTCTCAAACAATCAATTAGTCATTTAGTCTGTCAAATGAAAGAATGGAGAGAAATGTCTGTCAAAGCTTCCAAAAATCAAGGTGACGTCTTCAGATGTCTAGTTTTATTGAAAATGCAACGATGAATAAAAGAGAAACAAGTTCAGTTCATCAACCGTCTTTACTCTTTTTTTCATTCATTAAAGTTCCATCTAAACGTTCTTCCTGCTTTTCCCGCCATCGTTTTTAAACTCTCTGTCTTTCTGTTTTTCGCCCGTCACAGGTCGTACAGCCGTGATGTCATCACTCCTCCTCATCCTCCCCTTCCTCATCCTCACCTCCGCCTCGACGCTGGAGTTTCGTTACCACGACAACCGTGAGATCGAGCAGTACCTCCTCCAGGTCAACGCCTCCAACGCCGACATCACACACCTGTACAGCGTGGGCCAGTCAGTCAGAGGTGACGACACACACACACACACGTGTCTGACTGACTTCCTGTTTCTTTAAATCACTTTTCAGGGTTTTATTACATGAAAATAGACAGACACCCTTTTCCTTTGTTCTTCATTTTAAGTATTTTTTGCTTTTAAATCCATAAAAACGTCACACATGCACATCAAATAATCACGTATGATTCACGTCATTCTCATAATCTTAAAACCAGTCAGTGACCCCTTTGATTTAGTTGTTTTAAAGGGGACGTATCATGCTTTTTGTGGTTTTCTCTTATTTTTATACTGTTATAAACTTCGATGTTAAACATGGTCAAAGTTCCAAAACTTGTAACATATAAATCACAGTCTGTATATAAAGACGGACGTAGCGAGGAGTTACGTCATCCGTTGCTTTGCATCGGAGCCGGTTTGAAGTCCAGAGTTGCAGCTTATAGTCGGCGTCGTCTTTTCAGTTTGGAGCCAAAACCTTCCAAATAAGGAGTTCAAGTGTTGCCTTTCACGCTCTGGAAACACGCCCCGCTACCTCGGATCCAAGCTAACGCTAGCTTACTGGGATCACCGACCACTGCACATTTGGGCTAATGTTAGCTACTTTAGCTAAACTGTGCTAACAGTACAGGTATCATAATCAATTAACATTAAACTTAGTGAAATATAGCGACAATAGACACACAGCAGACATCAAAGCTACTATGAGTCTTCAAATCTTATTAACGGAGCAATAATTTCCAAAATGGCCACCAGCACACTAAATAGAGGGCCTGAATTTACAGATTGAGACCATAATGACTGGTTGAAAACAATGTTTGACTCAGTATTTCTAGAGAGAAGTTGAGGCTTTTTGAATGAGAGTCAGTTGGAGCATCTAGCGGTCGTCGGTGACACTTTAAGATGCTTCAGCCTCAAGCTGTGAGAGCTGCTGATTGGTCAAAATGTTCCCTGCAAATCATAAACCAGGGTTTCTATTTGCGATTTTACCTCAGCTTCCTCCAGGTGATGACGTCAGATCGTCCACACATGCACACATAAGGTTGTTGCTTAAGTTTTTCTGTTTTTCACGTTGTCCGCTGTCATGTTTGAATAGGATTCAGGCTCTAACATGTACAGATGTATTAGAGAAGTTTCCATTTGGAGTAAAGAACGAGACCAGAACAGAAGTTTTAACCATCATGCAAATATATTAAAATACCTGGAGATGTGCACAATATGTTATCTTTTAAATGATTTGCAACACAAAGTTTTTCATTCTGCCACTTGACACACACACACACACACACACGCAGGGGATGACTGCTGACTGATAAAGTCTCGAGTGTCCGTCACCATGGCAACCGTAACTCTGACCGAGTGTCTGGTGGTGTTTCTGTGATCGTATAACGGGACTGTAAACGGAGGTTAATCTAATCTGGGACGGCCTAATCTGGCTAATCACTCACTCACACACACACACACACACACACGCACTTACGCACGCACGCACGCACACACACACACACACACACACACACACACACACACACAGCTAATCTGAGCTAATCTAGGACACCAGCTGGCCTCCATCCAACTTCAGTGTGTGTGACCTCGTCTGTCTGCAACTCCCCAGTTTTTGCACAACGTTGCGTTGCAGGGTGATGGAGGGTGATGGGAGGTGATGGGGGGTGATGGAGGGTGATGGGGGGTGATGGGAGGGCTGTCATAGGCTACTTTCAGACTTAGGACCAGTTAATTGGGGACAGCTTGTCCAATTGAGGACAAAAGTCATGTCCCTAATCAAGAAAAGGCTGATTTTTGGGTCAGTGGTTAAGGTTAGGGTGTGTGTGTGTGTGTGTGTGTGTGTGTGTGTGTGTGTGCGTGCGTGTGTGTGTGTGGGTGGGTGGGTGAGTGTGTGTGTGTGTGTGTGTGTGTGTGTGTGTGTGTGTGTGTGCGTGTGTGTGTGTGTGTGTGTTACAGACTTGCTGACGCTCACAGAGCTTCATTCATTCATCTGCAGTGATGTCATTCAAAATAGTTACAGTAGCTGTGTTTTAATTGTCTAAACTAAAAATCACTTATAACTCATCATGTAAATGTTCTTTCTGATCAACCTTTCACCTACAGTACATACACATGTTTTACACGTTTTACGTATTTCACATATTTTACATATTTTACATATTTTACATAATACATTTTTAGCCATCAATTGAATTTACATTGTATTTTCAACATAAGAAGCACAATATAACTGATGTTGAAGGGGTTTATTTTGTGAGAACACTGTTGCTAAGTGACTGACAATAAAAGCAAATGACTTTTAATGACTTTTAATGACTTTTAATGACTTTTTTCAAAAGTCTTTGAAGATGTTTCTGGATGGAAAAATATTCCATCTGCTGTTTTCTGATCCAAACAAAGACGGACATTTATATGATGTAAACCAAACTTTAATGTTACTATCAGTTATAATTCTGATGTTACTGCTGTTTATATTTTCCTACAAAATCCTTTTATATATTTTTTATGTTGTACAAAAGCAGAAAGGAGACGTGTCATTTCCTGCTACTTCAATGCATATTTTATAGCTGAAGAACAAAAAAGACAAAAAGTCACAACCTGTTTTTCCAAAAATCGGATGTTTGCCGCCATGACTCGTTAATACAAACTGGACTCAGGTAAACATCACTAACGATGATGTCAATAAGCACATTTTAAACGTGGTGCTGTTGTGCACAAAGCCGGTGAAAAGACGCAAACATTGAAAAAAACCTAAAATTCTGCTCCTGTAGTTCCTGATTTGAGCGTCACAGCTGATCAGACCGAGTTGTTGACAGTCAGCAGATAAAATCATACACAGTGTTTGGTTTTGAAAGATTTCAATCTTTGCCTTCTGATCCAGCTGCCTGTCTGTCTAAGATGATTTTAAACATGGTTTTTTCATAGTTATGACTGGAATCAAAACCACAAACATTTTTTCTCTGCAGCACAAATGAGCAACACGTCGTTTCTGATGGACGTCAGTAGATGTTTCTGCAGGAACAAATGAGAATTTGTGATTTGCGGTATTTTGTTGGCTGGATAGTGACGGCGTGTTGTGTTTAGTCTTCGTAATAATATTTAAGTCGTCCCCCCCCCCCCCCCCCCCCCCCACCTCCTGCACAGAAGTGACGGGGGTCAGTCCAGTCTGGAACTAAACTGGATCCACCTCAGAGTTCCTCTTCCTCTATAAAACATTCAGAAACAAGCGAGTAATATTTTTCTCTCTTTCTCTTTCTCTTAGGTCAGCAGTTGTGGGTGTTGGCTCTGGGTCTCAGCCCTCACCGTCACACCGTCGGCATCCCAGAGTTCAAATATGTGGCTAACATGCACGGAAACGAGGTGAGAGAACACACACACACACACACACACACGGCGGGGCCCCTCCCTGTTGACAGGAAGTGGGACTAAAAAGAGACTAAAGAGATCAACAAAAGCCATTCAGAGTCAAACACACTTCATACACGCTTTTGTGTTCGGACCACAGACTGTGTGTGTGTGTGTGTGTGTGTGTGTGTGTGAATCCTCCGTTGGAAACTGACTGTATGCTGAGTCAACATGACAATATTAGACGACATTATGAAGCAAATCACTGGTTTTATGAACTCAGTGGAAACAACTGACAAGAGAAAAACAAACTTTATTAAGTGCAAGTCAAACGTTTGTCTCGTATCTATGGCAACACAGTTAAAAAAAGAGACACTGCATAATTAAAAAGCTTTCATTTGTCTGCATGTTGAGACACAAATACTGACGACTAAAACGTATCAGAACAGAACAAATTGTCTCATTGATTATAATAAAACATCACTGTGATAAAGGATAATTCCGCTTTATTACTACTTGCATCTTATTTTAGTAGTTTTATCCTTTGTTTCCATCAACAGGACAACTTCCTTGATATAATAATAAGGTTTTTTTTGTAATATCTTTGTGTTTCTACTGAGTAAAAATGAAGCAGAGCGTTGAGAGTTTAGTCAGACGACTCATGTGTTGTTACTCTGTTATTCACTAGCAAGGAACCACACCATCAACAAGATGTGTTTGGAAGATTTATTAAGGAAAACAGTTGATATGCATAGTTCTTCCGGTTGCTGGGGAATCCGCAGCGGACCCCCTCAGGACCCCTACGAAGGAGAGGAAGAATCAGGAAGAAACAGGAAGAGGAGGACAGATTTAGATGGTTTATTTAGAGGAATGTCGGAAGCGGCGTAGTTGAGGTGTGAATAAAAGCTTCATTTAATATGAATACAGAGTTTGTAGAGTTGATGTTTGGTGTCACTGCCTGCAGCTCTTCAGCAGCACTGGGAGACTGGGGAGTGATGATAAAACATTAAAGGAGACTATATACTATACAGACGTCTGGTGTTAAACGTGGTCAAAGTTGTAAATATATAACATGCTCCCTGTAAGACAGAAGTCAAGGCTTCACACTTTATTTGCAGTGCGAGACTTTTACATATAAATGAAAGTCTGTCACATTCAAGCCAAACGAGTTCACACGATGCTGATTAAGCTCGTCACCGCCAGATAAATATCTCTGTGTTTCACAGGATACGCAGCTTTTAAATCTTGAATCTGGCTGTTTGGCCGTTAATCGTGCGTCTCTTCTAGACTTTCCAAATGTTATAAGCCTGAATGGATCAAATTCTGATAAGTTAAACGTGTCATTTCAAAATAATTTATCCACCGTTTTAGAGCCAAAACAGGAAGTCAGTAGTGTACTGGCCACCAGGCTTACTGGGATAAATCCTGTTGGGCTGCTGGACCGTCAAAACATCGTTTTCACCAGAACTCTGTGTGTGTGTGCCGGTCATTCAGGGGGCGAATGAGAGCTGCTGCATGTCAGGTAGTCACAGCCGCTGCCAGAAGGGGGAGACAAAAACAAAAGTCCTGCAGTCCAGCTTTAAGCTTTTTATTTACTGTCTATAAACGGCCGTACGTTCTGTCATCTTTGTCGATGATGTTCTTCTGTGTGTTGTTTACGTTGTCCGCTCGCATATTTCAGATCAGATTCAGCTTGAATGTGTACAGATGTATTTGAGAAGTTTCCATTTAGAGAAAAGAACGAGAAAAAGAAATGTAGAAATGAAGCTTCCTGAAGCTGACCAATCAGAGCAGAGTGGGCTCATCGGGAGGCGGGGCCTTAAAGAGACAGGAGCTAAAACTGCCTGTTTCAGACAGAGGCTGAACTGAGGGGCTGCATAAAGGACCAGTAGAAGATAAATAAGGAGTATTTAACTGAAAAACATGCAAAGATATTCCAGTAGAGCCCCAAAATATAAACATAGAGCTGGAAATGTGCAGAATATGTCCTCTTTGAGCTGCATTAGGTTCAGACAGCAGCTTGTATCTTCCCTGTGGCCGATCCCCTGCCGGCCACCTCAGACCATGAACAGCAGCAGTTCTGCTCTGCTGCACTCAGCAGATTCAGCAGGAATGAACTTACTGTTGTTGGAAAATCGGTGACGAAACTCATCTGCAAAAACAACAGTTTCAAAAAGCATAAAACTCTATGAGATAGAAAATATTAAAACTATCAATGTAGAATCAGATCAGAGCGATGATGAATTTATATAATGGAACTTTTGTGCAAATGTATTGTTCTGGGATAATATAATAAAATACATAAAATGAGTTGAAAATCTGAGTAAAATTGAAATTTAATAATATAAAGTTTAAAAAAATAAGGCAAAATAACACAGATAAAGAATGAGTCAGTGAAAAAGCACAACAAAAAAACTGTGGAAAGGAAACTCTCAGATACCTCCGACCAGCATCTGGTTACCGTGGCAACGGTACACCGCTGATCACACTGCATGCCTGTGAAAGTCAATGAAAATGTCCTTAAATAGACAAGTCGTGCCTGGAGACACACACACACACACACACACACACACACACACACACACACACACACACACACACACACACACACACAGTCAGCAAACAGAGTCAGTGGAGTGTGTCGGTTCAGAGGAAACTTCCAGAAAAAGGCCTTTTCACTGAGTCCACACACACACACACACACACACACACACACACACACACACATTATAACAGCGGGAATGTAGCCTTGGTGGAAAAGTAGTTTTCTCACTTTGGTGTGGAAGAACTTGACCAGAGCTGCACAGAGCTCTGACCGCAACCCCATCCAACACCTTTTGGATGAATGTGAACGCTGACTGCGAGTCGAACCTCCCCTCCTGACATCAGAATTAGACTTTACTGATGCTCTGGTGGAGGGAGTGTCCACATACTTCTGGCCACATAGCGTACTTTGGCGTGAGGTGCACACATTCTCGTCTACAGTTTTGTTTTATTATAAAATACAAGAATCAAACCAGATGAGTGAGGATGTATCAGTCATCGGTGTTCTCCATGAGCAAAAATGCAAACACTCATCTCTCTCTCTCTCTCTTTGACAGAATGCTGTTCAGTCAGTAACAGGAATGCGGTCCGCTTCGACGGAAAATAATCAGCGCCGCTTCAGTGTCGATGCGCTGATATCACTGATGTTGAGCAATGTCAGATCCAACGGGTGTCTTGTGTAACACTGTATGAGCTGTCGGTGTGTAATGTGTTGGTCATGGCTCGTAGTGATGAACTTACAGTGACTCTGCAGCTCCTCTCGGCTTTACGGAGCTTTGTAGAGAGTTTCAGCTCATTGTTTATCTGTCCGGCTGTAAATTTACTGTTCTGGTTCACTCTCAGCGCTCTCATAGTGTCATTTTCAGAGTAAAAGCTCTAAAAAGCCACTGTACGCTAGGTTTAAACTCTTTGAACAACACCAACTTGAATTTTAACAGAGGCGACATTCACTCCTTTCACTTATTAACCAACAGTCCAACAGTCTCTGCCTGAAGCGTTTTTACTTTATGTAATGTGTTCACGTGACACCAACAACTCCTCCAACACACTCACATTCACATGGAAGCCTGTTGAGTCACTTTATCTATAGCTCTGTATAGATATCAACCCCAATATCAGATTTCTCAGCTATTATTGCATCTGCTAGCATGACTCTATGGATGTCAGTGTCGGTCCACCACTGAAATATCTCAACAACTGTTGGATGGATTGCTGTGAAACTTGGTACAAAAGTGCTAATTAGCTAGTGTATTAGCCTTCTAACACACTAGCTAAAGATGCTAAACATTATACATTAGCATGTGTGGAGACGGGAGAAGTCTGTGTTCTAACAACAGTCAGGAGCCCAAATTAATATTTAAAACCTGTTTTTCTTGTTGTAATCATTCCTCCTGTTCATACTGACCATTAGAAGATCCCTTCATAATGACCTTACAATGGAAGTGATGGAGGACAAAATCCACAGTCCTCCTTCTGTGTAAAAATGTATTTAAAAGTTTATCTGAAGCTAATATGAAGCTTCATCGTCCAAATGAGTCAAATCAAGTAGATATCTTTCAACATTACAGTCTTTTTAGTGCCAAAGTCCCTCTTTTTGTTACTATACTTCCACCTGCAGCTCAACAGGGAAACACTGTCCGAGGAAACACAAAGAGGGAATTTGATGCTAAAAAGACTGTAAACGTGTCAGATATCCACTTGATATGACTAACTCAGACTGCTGAAGACTCATATAAGCTTCACAGAGACTTTTAAATGACTGTGTGGACACACTGTGGATTTTTGCCTCCATCACTTACATTGAAAGCACATTTGAAGGATCTTTTAATATCCAGTATGAACAGGAGGAATGATTACAGCGAGGAAAACCTCTTTCACTGTTCATATGGACACCTGACTGCTGGTTTAAGACACTTGAAAAATTGTGAACTTGTCCTTTAAAGCACCACTGTATCTACAGATGTAATGTGAGCAGCGTGTTAGCAGAGCAGCAGGAATTCCTTTGTATCTACACAGGATGCGTTCAGGCACAGTATTATATACTCGACTGTAGTTACACGTGTAAAATGGAAGAAAACAGACTTGAAGCGACGAGGCAAAGAAGTTATATGAGCATACTACAACAAATTCCAAGCAATTATGGTAACGGAAGTGGCCATAAATCATGAATCACACAGCCCATGAGATGTGATGACTGAATGACAGCATGCAGCCGCCACCTTTCAACATGTTGTGTGTGTGTGTGTGTGTGTGTGTGTGGGTTGGGTTTCCTCCATCCTGTACAACATGCGGTACACAGACTCTGCTGATAACGTCACTGTTTCTGAAGAACATCTGAGCTCAGCCGTTGATGCAAGTGAGGAGGCCCAACCTTCACTCATTGCAACACTGAACGTTAGCTTACATCTGCTAATGCACAGCAACATAAACAACGGCCGCGCTGGTGTAATCTTCTCGTCTAAACTTGCTTGAATTTAGTAGGGAAGGTTGGCCCGTGTTTTTTAGTCTGTTATTGTAGGAGAGACATCCATGTTACAAATAAACGGCATGAAAAGCATTTACAAGTACAACAATAAAAGTTTCACACCACAAAAGTCTTACGCTGCGTTCGCACGTGCAGAATCATGAATGTGGAGCTCGGTGAGTGTGTTGTGTTGTAACTAGAGCTTCAATGAGTAGTCAATAAATCAATCTGCAACTATTTTGATCGTTTAATCAATTTGAGTCATTTTATAAAGAAAAAACAGCTTCTTAAATGTGAATATTTTTTAGTTTATTTTGTCTTCTATGATATTAAATGTTTGATATTAAATGTTTGGGTCCGGATTATAGGTCCTATCTTGGTTTTAGGATTAATTGATAATGAAAATAATCGTTAGTTGCAGCCTTATAATGAACCAACAGCATCAACGATTTGTTTCCAAACTTCATTCTTCATTTTAGGGTTAAAGACAAAACCAGAGACCCTAACGATCAGCTTGTGCTCCATTTTGTTCAAAGGTCTTTCAAATAGACGAGTCTAGTAACTTTTAATTTTTAACTTTTAACGTGTGAACGGCCCCGTTAGAGATGTGAGAGGAGTCACTCTGATATCAACTGTGCCTGTTATGGCAAGAAGATTTATTATTTAGTATTGTGTCTGTGGAGACACCAGCTGTCAAAAGACTAAGTAGCCTCGGTCTGCTTAGTTTAATCACGTCTACATCCAAAAAAATCCACATTGAGTCAAAGCTTTTTGTCATTTATAGTAGGTTTAAAACTCCTCTATATGATATGTGCGTAGTCACTGCTGAAGACATGCATCT